>NC_058377.1:112081795-112364295 GCF_018350175.1 Felis catus | reverse complement strand
GTTAAATGACCCAATCACTTTAAAGCTCTGATGGGGCTGCACACACGTGCTCGAGAAACAGTGTCTGTTAAGGTATTTAGTATTTTGGTGGCACTTGTAACTCAGACCCATCCTCGAAGGTCCCTGGCTTTGTCTGTTTCCTGCATGAAGAAACTGAGGCTCAGAGGGGCCAGGTGACGTGCTCCAGGTCACACAGCCAGTGAATGGCAGAGGCAGGGCTGAGTGCAGGGATCCCATGTGACTGAACCTGCCCCCTCAGGTCCTGCTTCCTGGCAGAGCGGTGGGGGCATTGGTGGCTGGGGGGGGGGCAGCGTTTCACTGCGGTATCGCACAGCTTCCTTGCAGATGGGACGGGGTGTGCCCTGGGGCCTCAGGCCTGACCTGAGCAGGGCCGTCTGTTACCTAGGGCAACGTGGCCCGGCTGAGCCACATGGTAGTGTGCAGGTGGCAGTCACGTGGCCTGGCCATGGGCATGTCTTTGGAAAGAGACCCGTCTTTCTTTCTGAGCTTCTCAAACAAGGCCACCACCTGTCTGTCCTTCCTTCCTCCTTCCGGGCAAAATGAGGGCACCTGAGACTCAGGTGACCCGTGGGAGGTGCCAGGGTGACCCCGGTTGCCCTGACCTCCTGCCTCCCCCGGCGAGCGCGGATCGCCCGGAGGACCCGGGGGCAGCTGCCCCCGGGATGCACGGCGTCCCAGGCCATTCGGAATGGCACATGCCTCAAAGGCTCATGCCCTCTGCTTCCCGCAGACCCACGGACGGGGCCGGGGGTCAGGGGCCTGTACATCTGAACTCAGATTACGTTGCCCCGGGCTGGGGTCTTTGAGCCGTTAGAAGCTCCTGGGGCTGGCGGGGGGGGGGGGGGTTCTCACAGGTGGCCACGGCTCTCTGTACTCTCTGCACCCACGCCCTGAACTGGCAGATCTGTGACGATGCCACCGGGGAAGGTGCCACCAATGCTCAGTCTCCAGAATCAGGACCTCCGTGTTTCCACCAGCCGTCCGGGGATTTGGGTGCGGCCAGGGAAGCTTGCACCAGGCTTAACGAAGCCAAAGGCCATGCATGAAGCTCTTGCTGCCCCAGGGTCCACGGACCACGAGCATCAGCACGGCCTCCTGAGCCCCTCGTCTGACAGAAATGCAGAGTCCCAGGCCCTGCACGACCTGCTGAAGGAGCGCCTGCCTGCTGACAGGGTCCTGGTGACCTGTGAGCACTCAGGAGGGTTGGAGCATCTTCTCTAGAATGGGAGGCCACCTGGGGGCCCAGGATGGCCCCTGGAGACGGGCCAGCTGTCAGCCTTCCTCTCCTGGCTGACTCCCAGCCAGCTCCTCCCCGGCCCCACTGCCACCCGCCCAGACGAAACCCTTACGTGCTGCCCACAGCCTGACTGCAGAATTCCAGCCTCCAGACCGAGGGAATCAGCTCCTGTCCTTGTAAACCCTTCCGTGTCTTGGCCATTTGTGACGGCAGCCACAGGACGCGCGTGCCGGCCCCGTGGGGTGGTATCTCGGGTCCCCGACACCAGCTACGCGTCCGGTGATTCTCCGGAAGGACGCGCGGGACTCGGCGTAGACTTGTCCTCACATCGAAGGGGTCTCACGGGTCTCACGGGGTTGTGGCTGGAGGGGAGGCTCGGGCTGAGTCTGGAGGAATCCACGCACGGGCCTCCCCGGTTCCTGGGAGCGGACGCGCAGCTCGCCCTCCCCCACCAGAAAACGCGTGGCCGCCCGCGGGAGATGTTCGTGCGTGGGGAGCCCATCGGACCCTCCGTGCCCGAGGCGGGTGCTGTCACATAGGCGGCTCTGCCCGACACCCCCCAACCCCGGCTCCCGCCCACCATGGCCCCAACTCCAGAAACGAGCGGGTTTACGTTCTGCATCAGCCACGGTGTTTGCACGATGGCACAGAGTGGCCCCGGTGTCCCCACCTCTCCGTGCAGGGACGTTTTCCTGCAGACTCAGTTGGGGCCGCCCTGCCTGCGGGCCTCAGGGGGCAGCAGCTGGGACCCACTGGCTTTACTCCTTGCAGCGTGGGTTGGAGAGGGCTGTTTCTCCCTTGCTACAGGTAAGGAAACTGAGGCTAGGGAGGGCAAGGAACTTTGCCCAAGATCACACAGCCCGAAAGTGGCAAAGCCAGGTTCAAACCTGGGGAGTCAGGGCTCTGGGCCCTGCCGTTAACCCTGACGTGTCCCGCCTCCTACGCAGAGTGGGGGCTCATTCACTGTGTAGGGAAGGGGTGGGTGGAGGGTAAAAATGAGAATACTAGGAGGTTTCCAGCTCCACAGGGAGACCCCTGGTCCTCACCCGACGCCCCACCTGCTGGCTGTTGTTAGGGCCCCATTCTACAGACGGGGACACAGAGGCAGGTCTGAGCGTCCGCCCAGGACGTGCCGGGTAGAGGCGGGGGCCTGGATCTGAACCCGGGCCCTCTGGGTCCAGGGTCCGCTCTGTGCCTACTGTGTGCATGCCACGCTGATCCACGTGAGCGAGTGTCAGCCCGGCCCTGCCCTCTGAGCCTGCACCTCCTCGTCTCCTAGCAGCAGAAAGCGGGGTCCGGTGTGACCCTGTGACCTGGCCCAGCTGCCCCCGAGGACTCTGCCCAGACCCCACAGAGGACCCCCGGGGGTGGGAGACAAGTGGAGAGGCAGCCGTGGGGCCCTGCCCACGTGCTGGAGGAGGGTGTGCGCAGGGACAGTGGATTCAAACGGCCCACTTCTGGGACAGGATCACAGGGCCCCCGGACCTCGTGTGTGCTGTACACAGGGCATCCAGGAAGGGCCTCGCCTGCTCGTGACGTCCGGCTCCTTCTCTGTCCCTAGGCCCCGCACGGTGCCCGGCCCTGCGGGCCTCAGGTTGTGTTTGCAGAATGGCCCATGAGCGCTCAGGGGGCCCCATTAGCCCGGATTTACCCGATGGGCTTTTGAGGCCCAGAATCCGAGGCAGCCATTCAAGTGTTTCAGACGGAGAAACCTCACGCTCAGCTTCGGGTGCTCAGAAAGGGGGTTTTCCAGGCCTTCGGAGGGAGGGGCGACGTGCAGCCTGGGGTCTGGAAGATTGTCAGCCCCCTCCCCGGACCGCCTTCTGGGGGAAACAAGGGTGTAACCGATGGGGAATCCGGAACTCAGAGAGGTTAGGCCACTTCCCCAAGATCACACACATCGTTGGCCCCAGGACGGAGCCCAGGACAGAGCAGCTGGTCAACAGTGGGTACCCGAAAGCCGTTTTGTAATGGAAACGAACATCCGGTTTCCAAGAATCGGAGGGCAGTGCGGAAATTGTGCTGCTGTAACACTACCTGTCCCCCAACCCCATCAGGAGGTCCCAGCACCTCCCTTCCTGCCCTGCGTTCCCTGCCTCGGCCACTAGATGGCAGCCGCTGGGCGCAGAAGCCAGGGAGAGGGGCCTGGGCTGGATGAGTCCTTCTCCAGTCAGGCTCTTGGGGGGAGAAGGTCCTCCAGAGAAGCAGGTCCCTAGGCTTGCAAACCCAGCGGGGAACACGGTCTCACGGCTGGTATTCCGAGCAGAGCCCGCCTGGAGCTGTCAGCTGACTCAGAGACCTGAAGTCACCTGGCGGCCTCGGCAGGGCCAGGCGAGTGTTGGGGACGCCAGGAAGGCCCTGCCGCGGGGCCCACAGCGTGTCCAGGGGCCAACAGGTGCTGGTAGGAGAGTGGAGCTCACGTTAAGAAGGCTGCACCTGGGTGTGCCCTTTATCCTAGATGCCCGGTGACCTCGGGCCGGCCCAGCCACGGGCATGGTGAGGCCAGGTGCACACGGAGCACAGCAGCCTCGGGTTTTCATCCCGGACGGGCATCCTGGGCCGGTCACGTGGCCCCTCTGGGCCTCAGTTTCCTTGAGGGTGGCTGTGATAGACCCTGCCCCAGTCGGCTGGTAGGGCCAGCCGATCTGCACGATGGGGGCATAGTGCCCGGTACGGGGCAGGCGGGTGAGTTAGTGCTGGTGGATGTTTCACTGCTGTTAATTATCGAGCGTGTTTATTGGTTATACGTGAAAGGGATTGGGCTCCAGGCTCAAATCGTTGTAAACGGTTTCCCCGCAGGGGGATCGTGCAGGACGTTTCAAAGTGCGCCAGGTGTGCTGCTCGTATTACTTCCAGTCGTTTCTATTGTTTCAGAGGAGTGATTGCTAGTCCTTGTGGGGCCGGCCCGCCTCCATCGGTGTCTCTCTGTGCCCGAGGCGCCCTTCAATCCAAGCGCTTCAGACGGCCCTCGCCCGCCACCCATCCGGGAATGTGCTGTGTTCCCAGGGGACGTGCTGGGTCTCCGAGGGTTCAGCCTTGCCCGAGCGCCTTGGTTTTTCCAATCTTTGTCTTCCGCAAACCCTCACTGGTCCACGCCGATCAAGCAACAGCAGAGGCCTTATCTCCACCTCCTCCTGCCTCCACCTTCCCGACACTGCGGGAGGCCAGCCTTGGCTGTGCTGCCCCTGCCCCTGCCCTGCAGCACAACAGGAGGCCGGCAGGGGGGCATGCCTCTGCCTGGGGACACGCTGCGATTTGTCAGATGCTTCTTCTGCATCTGGATCATGTTTTTCTTCCTCGGTTCGTGTATCCGATCATTTACGTAAGCTGATTTTTTCGGGGATCGAGCCGGCCTTGCATTCCCAGGTCCTGATGTTCTGCCGGGGCCGTTGGGAGCGATGCTGGTCTGGTTTTCTGATGCCGTCTTGGTCTGGTCTGGGCTTCAGGGTGATGCGGCCCCTCATGGATTAATTTAGAAAACGTTTGGAAACATCGTGTACAAATGGTATTGTTTCTTCCTGAAATGGTTGGTGACGTTCCCCAGTGGACTCATTTGAGTCCGAAGATGGTTTTTTCAGATAAACTACTAACTCAGTGTCTTCAATGGATATGAGTTAGGTTTACCTGTTGGTTGTTGGGTGAGTTTGGGTAGTTTGTAATGTTTAGAGAATCAGTCCATTTTTTCCGATTCTGTGTCTCCCTCTCTCTCTGCCCCTCGCCCGTTCATGCTCTGTCTCTCTCTGTCCCAAAAATAAATAAACGTTGAAAAAAAAAATTTAAAAGGGGCGCCTGGGTGGCGCAGTCGGTTAAGCATCCGACTTCAGCCAGGTCACAATCTCGCACTCCGTGAGTTCGAGCCCCGCGTCGGGCTCTGGGCTGATGGCTCAGAGCCTGGAGCCTGTTTCCGATTCTGTGTCTCCCTCTCTCTCTGCCCCTCACCCGTTCATGCTCTGTCTCTCTCTGTCCCAAAAATAAATAAACGTTGAAAAAAAAAATTTAAAAAAAAAATTAAAAAAAAATAAAAAAAATAAAAAAAAAAAGAATCAGTCCATTTTATTTTTAAAAAAATTTATTTGCTGTTTGTTTATCTTTGAGAGTGAGACACACAGCATGAACGGGGGAGGGGCAGAGAGAGAGGGGGAGACACAGAATCCGAAGCAGGCTCCAGGCTCCGAGCTGTCAGCACAGAGCCAGACGTGGGGCTCGAACCCACGAACGGTGAGATCACGACCTGAGCTGAAGCCAGACGCTTAACTGACTGAGCCCCCCAGGCGCCCTGAATCAATCCATTTTAAACGGTCAACTTTATCTGAGGAGAATCATCCATTGAGTCTCCATTATCTCTTTCCTGTCTGTCCTGTAGCAATGTCACCACTTTTGTTCCTCAGGTTGGTAATTTGGGTCTTGTCTCTTTGGAAAAAGAGTCAAGAATCAGTCCTGCCAAAATGTTATTAATTCTATTGACCTTTTTGAAGAACGGGCTTTTGTTTCATTGATGGTTCTTTATTCTTCTGTTTCTCTAGTTCATTGATTTCTCTTCCTGTATTTAGCATGTCCTTCTTTCTGTGTGCTTTGAATTTAGTTTGCTCTCTGCCTAGTTTCACGGCTCCGGCTACGGTCTGCCTTGGTGAACATCCCACGTGCACTGAGAGCAGTGTGTACTCTGTGAATGTTGGGCACAGTGTTCCATAAATGTCACTTAGATCCTTCTGGTGGTGTGGTTTTGGTATTTATAGCTTTGCTGACTTGCCCTCTACTTGATGGCTGAGAGGGGGGTGTTGGCGTTTCCAGTAGGATCGTGCTTGTCCGTTTTCCCCTTTCTGTTCCGTCAGGTGGTCCTGGACGTGTTTTGGAGTTCTGGTGTTGGGTGCGTACCCACCCGGACATCATGTCTTCTCGGTGAACCGGTCTTCTTGACATTATTTAATGTTCCTGTTTATCCCCGGTCACTAGTGCTGGCTGGTGCTTTTCACCTACCTATGTCACCATACACCACGTTGATGCCTTGTAGCCCGCCTACCATTGGGTGTTGTTTCTTACATCCATTCTGGCCATTTCTTTTTAATGCTTATTTATTTTTGAGAGAAACAGAGTGCAAGCAGGGGAGGGGCGGGGGGGGGGGAGACACAGAATCCGAAGGAGGCTCCAAGCTCCAAGGTGTCAGCACAGAGCCCGACGCGGGGCTCGAACCCACGAACCGCGAGACCGTGACCTGAGCCAAAGTCGGACGTTTCACTGAGCCGCCCAGGCGCCCCCTGACCATTTCTTTTATTGGTGTTGAAATAGACTATTTAATGCGATGATTACTGCGTTTATACTATTTAATGCGATGATTACTGCGTTTATACTATTTAATGCGATTATTACTGCGTCGAATACTGTGTATTAATGCTACCATTTTACTTCTTGTTTTCTATTTGTTCTCTCTTATTCTATTTTTTCTCTCCTGATTTTTTTTAATTTGAATATATTAACTTTTCCCTTCTAATTTACTTGTTGAAGTTGGGCTCCATGGCTATAGCTTTCTGTGCGTTGTGGTTGCTGTGGGATTGCAACACACACACTTAGCTTTCCCCCGTTTCCTCGCACCCGCGGCAAGCGAAAACCCAGCCGTTTTTTGGTCCACTTTTCTGCTCTCCTGTTGTCCTATGTAGTAAGTCTGCGTGAATGGAAAACCCCCTCATACAACGCAACACTTGTTACTTTCGGCGGCCATAAATACCTTAAAGAACGTAGGAGATGAAAAAGATTCTGTTACATACTTAGCCATCTCGTTCCTCCTTTTCTGTGTCTGATCTTCAAGGTTTCTCTCCGGTGTCACCCCCATCCCGTTGCAACACGTGTCCTTCAGAGGCTGGTTTGCTGGTGGCAGATTCGCTTGGTTTTTCTTCACCTGAGATCGTCTGGCTTTAAGTTTTGTGTCTTTGAAGAGTTTTTCACTGGCTCTGGCATTCCGGGTTAATAGCACTCTTCCAACAGGGTTCCACTTCCTTCCACTTGCTTTCCGTGAGCAGTCTGCAGTCGCTCAGATGGTTGCTCTTTCTATGAAACGAGTCCCGTTGCTCTAGCTGTCGGGAGGGTATTTTCTTTCTTTTTCCCTCTCAGCAGTCTGGGGATGGCATGTCTTGGCATGGATTTCTCGAGCTCTTCTAGTAGAGAGGCAGGGAGCTTCTTGACTCTGCAAAGTTTGTGTGATTCTCTGTCAGACTGAAAATTTTCTGTCGGTGTGTCTTCAAGTTCAAGATCCCTGAGTCCTCCCTGGGTCGTCTTCTACTTTTGGGTCCATCCAGTGGTCATTTTTATTTATCTCGTTTTTCTTGAGAGTTAGCACGTTGACAGTTCTCTGTGTGCTGAGTAACCTCTGGAAACGGTCGGGATGAGGCCCCAGGTTCCAACCAGCCTTTCACGGATTGTGGTTCCACGCTCGGCACAGGGACCTCGTGGTCCAAGGGCTCCCTCCATGGGGATGTTTTGTTTTCCAAACCTTTGCTTGCTGTTCAGACCTGCCCCCGCCTAGGTACCCCCACCACGCGAGTCCTGGAGGTTGGTGGCGGTTCCACGCTCAGTATCCTTGGCACGCGGTGTAAGGTCTGATCACACACACCCGGTGCCATTTCATAGGAACGCTCCCCGCCCCCTCCTCATCGGTGTCCCTGCCGCCTTCCAGCCCCGGGGCCCTGTTGCAGCCCTCCAGACAAAAAGCTGGGGCCTCAACTTCCCTGCCTTGCGTGACTTGTGGCCCACATGATTCCACCCGCAGCCGAGTGGCGGGAGAACAGCGGGGGTTCGTCCGTGTCCTTGGAACCACAGCTCCTGAGTCCTTGCATGCTCGCCCATCGTCCGTGGCCTCTGCGCCACCCCGGCGTGTCCTGGGGCTGCGGGGGGAGGAAATGCCAGAGAGAACGTGAAGGCGGACGCCCCTCCCCCCATGCACGCTGAACACGGGCATTTCCTTGTTCTACTCCTCGGGCTGAAAAGCAAAAGCTCTCCGTGAGCTGTTTTTACGCGCGCTTCGTCTTCTGGCTTGCGCACACTCTTTACGCATTCCCAGGTCTCTGGCTGCCTTTGAGTCCAGCCAGGTTGTACCCAAAGGAAACAATAAATGGGAAGCTGACCGTTTGTTCAATGGTGTTTGAAGTCCGCTCTCCTTCCCCAGTTCTGCCTGCTGCCGTGTCCTTTAGTCCTCAGATAATCGCTCCTGCGTCTGTCCGAGCTTTATAACTGCATTCGCCGGGCGAGACTCGGCGGAGCGCGCACATTACTGGAACTTTCCAGGAACCAAAACCCCTTGCCGGTCTTTATTTCTTTCATCAAGTTTGGGAAGTCTGCATCCATTGTTTTTTTCATTGTCTTTTATTAAGTTATAATTGACCTGTAGCATTAGCTTAGTTTCAGGTGTACAGTATAACGATTTGATATTTGTGTATCTTGTGAAATGATCACCACAATATCTCTAGTTAACGTCCATCACCTCACACAGCAAAAGAAATTTATGTGTAACGAGGACATTGTTTTCTGAAGTTTTTTTTTTTTTTTTTTTTTTGCCTCGTTCTCTGGGACTCTGATTACCCAATTCTTATATATCGTTTTATACCAGCCTTTGAATCTCTAATGCTCTTTTTTTTTTAAATCTCTTTCTCCTCTTTTCTTTAAGGTTGGATACCTTCATTGATCTGTCTTCAAGTTCACTGACTCTCCTCTGTGATCTCCATTGTATTGTTAAGACTCTACATTGAATTTTTTTCAGATACGTTTTTTAGTTGTGAAATGCATGCTGAGTTCTTCCATATGCACGTATCGGCCCCAGCTCCCTTGCCTCGGCAAAAGAGCCGTAATAACAGAACTGAAGCCATCGTCTCCCAATTCCAGCGTCTGCATCACCTCAAGCTTGATGTCCGTTAGTCGTCTTTTCTCTTGAGAACGGGACGTGTTTTCCTGGCAGTCTTGGGTTGCTTGCTTGGCGTTGTGAGCGCACTGTTGCCTGGGCTCTGGGTTCTGTTATATTCCTCTGAGGAATCCTCATGTGTTGTTTCAGCTGATGGTTCTTCCAGTTGGATTTGAACTGTCAGCTGCCTTTCAGCTTCCGTGGGTCCGTACCAAGGTCAACGATCTGTTGCTTCTGACTTCAGTTTTGTCACAAGGTTCAAGGTCAGCCCGAAACGCCTGCAGATGTACCCAGAATTGGGGACTTCCTCCCTGTGGTAGTCTTACCTCCAAACTCTCCTTGCACGTTTCGGTGCCAGCCACACCTGCCTGAGCTCTGTTCCCACATTCCTCCGGCCAGAAGAGGGGCGGTTTCCACCGGGTTCTGCCTGCTGTGCTGTCCCGTGCCTTCCGGGCAAAGCCCCACGAGATGAAAACTCACCCCCTGTGCCCAGCTGGCTCCTCCTGTTTAGTCTTCGGAAGAATGCCGAGGTGACGGCCGTGGGGGTGCTGGATATCGTCCTTCCTGTGCAGAGGGCTATGGGTGTCACCCTGTCATGTGTGCCACCGCAGTTCTGTGGCTCTTGGTACCGCTGAGCTGAGCGCAGAACCTTCCTGTGCAGGGCTGGGATTTGGAACTTTTCCGAGAGCTTTCCTGCACTTGGATGCCGGCGGGACGGGAGTCACCTGCTTACTTTGCATGTGTGGCCGACACGGTCACGGGGGCTCTACGTATAGGTGTAGGCATTTCGTGTTGAAGTGCAGGTGATTTCATCGTGGATTACTGCTTTCTAATCCACCAGCATCTCACAGTTGAAAGACGTCATGTTGCATAGGTCGCGTATCCAGGGAGGGTGTGTTCTCTGTCAGCTTCAGTTCAGGAGACGATGGGACAGTGTCACAAAATACTCATCTTAAAGGCGGTCTGTCAGGTCTGGCCGTTGGAGCAGCTGCCCACGAGCCCTGCTCCAAGCACTGGTCCCCTCTGATTCGGGGCTGTGTCCTCCGGCCTCCTTCCAGGCCACAGCTGAGGTTGGCGAGGCATCCGCCCGGAGCTGCAGGGCAGGACCGAGCATCCACGTTTTCTGGAGGATGGATGCTTGCCCTTGATTTGCTCACGTTCGGGGACCTCGTGGTCCAAGGGCTCCCTCCACGGGGCCACGCATCACCAGCAACCAGAACTGTTGTCTCACGGGGCCTTTTATCTGGGGTGAGGCCACCGCTGTTGGGCTGGGCCGTTGCGTCTCCGAGCACGGCTGGGTCTGCTGTGGGCATCCTGGGAGCAGCCTGGACGGGGCGGGAAGGGCATCCCGGGCCGTGTGGTGCAGTGGGCGAGTCCTTTAGCCTCTGATTGTTCTGACTGTAAAATGGGGGGGGGGGGGTGAGATGATGTGCAGTGAGGTGGACCTTTGACCTGCGAGGTCTGCCTACTTCTGTCTGTGTGGGAGGCCACCATTCAGCCCACTACACTAACAGGCCCAGAAGAGTGAGGGCCTGGCCCCATGTAGGGGGCCCCCTGTCCTGACCCACCCGGTGCCCCCAGCCCATCATGCGGGCCACCCTCTGCCCACCCTTCTTCCTCCTCCAGGAGGGGCGACTCATCTGACAGGGTCATGGGCAGCCATCAGCCAGTCTATATGGGAGAACAGAAACCGGCTGCTTCGGTCGGGGGGAGGTCACGTGGGAGATCGGGTGCCCAGGGCCAGTGTGGAGACGGACAAAGACCGCCCAGATGAGAGCAAGCAGTGATGTGCCTGGCAGGCCCGTGTGCCCGCTCAAGGGAGCGTGCTGGGCCTTCTCCGGTCGGTCCTGGGTTGGAAACAAGGCAGAAGTCCGTGATCGGCTAAGTCCCGGCTGTGTGGGACTCCTTGTACCGAGCTTTGTGTTCGGTTCCAAGACCGGTTCCTGCAGATCACGGGTCGCGGTCCTGTTGTCGTACCTGGTCTGGCTGTCACCCCTCCGTGTGCTCTGTCTCTCACCGAGGACCCCGAAGCACCCCGAGATTCTGGGCTGCAGAAAGCAGCTACCGCTGCCCAGGGTGGGGGCAAGGAGGGCCCGGCCTGGACGGGGGGCATGGGTGGTGCTTGGCATTGCCTGTGGGCGTGTGGCCCTGGGAGCTCTGACCCGGCAGGAAGGCATGTGACCCGGAGGGTATTCCAGTGGCACAGGGCATCGGGCCCTGAGGAGACGGGGCTGGCCCACGCCCCAGCCGTCACCACTGTGCCACCACCACCACGGGCCGCGTGCAGGGGCGTGGCCAGGCGGGTGCTGGCTGCTGGAAGGGGCCAGGAGCTGCACCCCCTCCGCTGTGGCCCTTCAGACGCTAGGGACGTGGAAACGAGAAGGACGATGGGGGGAAACTTCATGTCTCCTTCTCCACCTCCTCCTGTGACTGGTGTGGGGAGTGTGCTGCCAGCCCCAGGCTCGCAGAACAGACACAGGAGGTGGCTTCTGCTTTGGTGAGGGCCCAGGCCTGGCGGGTTTCCTGGGCACGGGGCCTCGATGTGGGGCCCCCGGGGGGCAGGGCCTTCCCGGGCTGTGGCAGACGCCTGCACTGGGCCTGGGCCCCAAGCGGCCTGGGAGGGTGGACACTTGGCGGCTGCATGAACAAGCCGGCCCAGGTCTTCCCTCCTGGTCCCTCCCATCTCTTCCCGTGGGAGCACATCTGGGGGTGCTCAGTGTGGCCACGGCACATGCTGTGGGCCAGGGGCCTCTGCGCAAAGACTCCCCCAGAAGAAGGGGGTGGCGTGTGGTCCGATGGGCGTTTTAGGACGACGACTCAGGCCAGGTGGAACGGGGCTTTTGCGGGGCCTCAGGGGGCCACGGAGAGAGTCTGCGGCCCTGTCGGAAAGGCGGGCAGGAGACGTGATGGAGAGACGTTTGTGAGCCAGAACCCTCTAGACGTGGCGGCCAGGGGACGGGGAGCCAGGCAGAGCTGGCCGGGGTCTGAGCTTCTGGAAGAAGGTGGAGAAGGGGGAGTGCCGCCCTGCCCGCTCCTGCGGGGAGTCCTGCCCCCGCGATCTTGCCGCAGTCCTGCGCTCGCCCCAGAGTTCGACGTTTGCCAGATACAGTGCCGGCTGCTAATCACATCTGCTTCTGTATCAGTCAGCCGTGGACGCTGTCACGAAACACGAGACATTTATTGTCACGGTCCCGGAGGGTGGAGGTTTGCAGGCCTGGTTTGCAGATGGCCACCTTCTTGCTGTGTCGTCGCGGGACAGAGGGGGGGGGGTGGGGTGGGGGGAGAGAATTCCCTTCCTTGCCTTCCCTCTTGAAGGCACCGATCCCGTCAGTGGGATCTCGTGGCCCGATCACCTCCTGACACCATCACACTGGGGATTAGGGTTTCCGCATACGCATTCGGGGGACGCAGACTTGCACGTTCTGACACGATTCTGGGCTTCCGCCCCCCACAGCTTCCTCCCCTCGTTTGAGCGTGCCGCTCCGGGATCCCCCCACCCCCACCCCACTCTCTGCATCTGCGCACTGAGCCAGGCAGGTGCGCACTGCTTCTCGGGGCTCCCTCCCCGCCCTCCCAGGCTCCGATTCCCTCTCAGGTCTGGTCCGCTCCGTAGCCACGTGCGAACGTTCAGGCCAAATGTGCCTGAAGCTTCTGGAGAGTCACAGATGCCAGGAGGCCGGGACTCCAGGCTACGAACAGGGCTCGTAAAACACATACAGGTCCTCAGAGGTGTGAGTTCTCCGCTCCCAGCCCCAGGCAAACTTCTTTTCTCTTATCAGTTCCGGTCACACCTGTGTGGGGAGGCAGAGCCGAGCTGTGTCCAGGCCAGCTCGCCTTCACTGCTCATCGTGGGTGGCCAGTGAGCCGTGCTGCCCGGCCGGGTGGCTGTGGCCAGACTGCTCCAAGCACGTGTGCTTTTGGGCCAAAGCAGATTAGTGCTAACGTTCCTTCCCCGTGCCAGGCCTGCCTCTCCGTCAGGCTGGGGGTTCTGCAACATGGGTGACAAAGCACATGGGTGCCCTGCCTTGGAGTGCGGTTTCTGAAATTGGGGCCCCAGGCCCCCCTCATGTTTGGTCTTAGGTTCCTAGTGAAAGAAATCTGCCAAAAATAGGCCCAGATTTGGGCAGAGAGACCATATTCAATCCTTAGAAAAGCGTCCGAAGCTTCTACTTTGTGCAGTGACCTGAGGGACAGGGACCCCTTGGCCCTGTCCTCCAGCCCTGTGGGCTCGAGGCCAGACTGTGGACCTCAGGAGAGAACAGAGCCTAGAGAGCCATGACCTCTCAGCAGGGCTGACTCTCGCCCTGGGTTTTGAGGGATGAGCAGGCCTCCAGGAGGAGGGGGTAGGGGCTCTGTTGCAGAGAGAACTAAAGCCACGGAGGGTATGGCTTAGGGATGGAGCAGTTGCCTCCAGTGGTTGGAAGTGGTCAGAACTTGCAGCTGCTTAGGTAGATGGATGGAGTAGCAGCAGGCAACATTTGACCCTATGAGGTGAATTTCCTTAGCCCAGAGGAGGATGGATGGATAGATGGATGGATGGATGGATATATGGATATTTAGATGGATGATGAGGTGGGTGGATGAGTAGGCAACACCTCTGGGAAGTTGAGCGGGTCTGAAGGTGGAACAAAGTACCTGGTCGGTGCACAGTGAGTGAACAATGGGTGAATGTACAGGATGGATGGGTGGGTGGTTGAGTAGGTAGGCGATTGGATGGATGGATGGATGGATGGATGGATGGATGGATGGATGGACGGATGGACAGGATGGTGGGTAGATGAATGACTGAACAGATAAACTCCCTCCCTTCTACTTTATGGCCCATCAAGATAGTCTTCACCTGTGACTTGTCTCCATGGCCAACCCACGCAATCCTCATTTGCCCTTACCTGCAGGTCCTCTGGGAACGTCCTCTCAGTGGAGGGACTCAGCTCTCTGCCATCTGCCTAATGGGCCCAGACTGGCTTTGATGCCTGGAGCATCCCTGGGGGAGGGGCTGGCTTCAGGGACAAGCTCCCTCTGTCTGGTGCTGCCGGGATATGCCAGCTGACATTGGCTCTAGCCGCTATGCTCTACCCATGCCGCAGCTCCAATTAAACTGTTTAAGTGACAAAAGACCCCGGGTAATCATGTGATTAAAAATAACGGGCTGGCTGATGCTGTTGCCCGAGCCTATCGAACTGGGCAGGGGGTGAGGTCGGGGGGAAGGGGATCCGTTTACAACTGCGGATCGTACAAGACCTGGAAAAGAACACCAAGGCTTCAGGGACTGGAGAGAAAGGCCAGGTGGTCCTAGCCTGGGTGAATCTCAGGCCACAGGACACTGAGTAGAGATCGGGATGATGCCCAAGCATTTACTGAGTACCTACGCTATATTCCCGCCCCTGGTGGGTCATCAACAGAACCCAGTGCCGTGGGTTTTTACAGTTTTCATTCATGTGAATGCAGGGTGGAGGTTCAGGGAAACCCAGTCTTTCTTTCTATTCACTGAGCACCTACTATGTGCCAGGCACTGTTCCAGGTGCTGGGGATAGACCACCAAGTTTTTTCTTTTAACGCGGATGAAGGTGGTTTTTTTTCTTATTACAGAAATATTACGTTCCTCGTAGAAAACATCTTTAAAAAATAAAAATCACCTGTTACTTCACCTTTAAGAAACAGAGAGTTGACATTTTGGTATATTTCCTTCCCCACTTTTTGTTTTCTGACCTACGCGTCCCTAATTCCTCCGGCAGCACTTCCTCCGAAAGGATTTCCAGACCTCCTGTCCTGACGTTGGAAGAGATCATCCTTGCTTGCCCACGTGGTAGCTGGGCCATCATAAAATGCGGCCACTCAAAGTGCAGGGGACCTTCCAGGCACAGCGTGTCTGGGGTTGAGTGGAAGGGGACTTTTTTTCAAGTAAAACTAAAACCATGAGGGGCGCCTGCCTTGCTCAGTCGGTAGAACACGCCGCTCTGAATCTCAGGGTCGTGAGTTCAAGCCCCGTGTAAGATGTGGAGCCTACTTAAAAAAAAATCATGAAACTGTATGGGGCGTAACGTATACGCTGTGATGATTGGATGTTCGTACACAGGGTCGGAAGGGTTCCCCC
The DNA here is from genome assembly GCF_018350175.1 of Felis catus. Lineage (NCBI taxonomy): Eukaryota > Metazoa > Chordata > Mammalia > Carnivora > Felidae > Felis > Felis catus. Next base: position 112,349,058 of record NC_058377.1, on the reverse strand, counting down.
GGCTGAGTCCGTTAGCACATCCATCACGTTACCCACGTCCTTTTGGGTTCGCTTGGGGGTTTTTTGGTGAGAACATTTAAGTGTTACTTTCTTAGCAGATCGCAGTACAACGCTTTAAACTCGATGCACCTTGTTACAGTTAGACCTCTAGGGCCTTATTCATCTTACGACTGAAGCATTGTGTCCTCGGACCAGCCTGATTCCTCGACCCTCCCCAGCCCCTCGCAACCGCGTTTCTGTGGTTTCTAGGAGTTCTGCCTTTTTTTTTTTTAATTCCATATATAAATGAAACCACTTGGTCTTTGTTTCTCTCTGTCTGACCGATTTTACACAGCGCCCCAGGTCCGTCGATGTTGTCGCAAAGGCTGAGTGATATTCTGTGTGTATATGCCGTGTCTCCTTGACACGCTCATCCCTCGGCTGTTGTGAATAATACTGCAGTGAACATGGGAGTGTGGGTATTTTCGACGACATAATGATTTCGTTTCCTTTGGATATATTCCCAGGAGTGGGATTGCTGGATCATATGGTATTTCTATTTTTAACTTTTTGAGGAACCTCCATACTGTTTTCCATAGTGACTGCACCTGTTTACTTTCCCACCAACAGTGCCCAGGATCAAGAGAGGACTTTCCTTAGGCGCCAGGGAATCGCTGGTAAAGCCGAGGGGTCAGGGCCATGGTGATCCGGCTCACCTGGGCTCCTGTCCTGCCTCCGCCTTCCGTGCTCTCGGAGTTCTCGGTGCTTCATCCGTAAAACGCACGTCTTTAATAGTGCTCCTTTGAAAGATTATCAGAAGGCATAAAGAAACGTGTGTAAAGTGCTTGCTATGCGATATGTGCAAATAAACAATTATCACAGCAGCTAAAAAATTAAAAATAAATGGACTCTGAGGCCTGGGCAGCCTTGCCAGGAGTGAGGGGATGTGAGTGGGCTTGGGCTGCTCTAACAAAACACCGCAGATGGATGCTTTAAATGACAGACACTCACTGTCCCACGTCTTGGAGCCTGGAGCCCAAGGTCCAGGCGTGGGCGGGGCCGGGGCCTCCCGAGGCCTCTCTCCTTGTGTGTGGCCGGCCGTCCTCTCCCTGTGTCCTCGCGGGGCTGTCCCTCTGTGCGTGTCGGTGTCCTGATCCCCTCTTCTTACAAGGACCCCGGTCACACGGGATCAGGGCCCACCCCGGTGACACGTTTTGCCTCAGTCACCTCCGTAAAGGCCCCGTCTCCAGATATGGTCACATTCTAGGGTGCTGGGGGTTGGGGCTTTGGCATAGGAATTTGAGGAACACAGTTCAGTCCTTTGCAGCCTCTGTGGGACCTGCTTAACCCTGGCTGATGTCACCCTTGCAAGCTTAGACTGTGGGACCAAAGCAGAAGAGAACACAGAGTTTCTTCACGTGGGCACAGAGGCCAAGAGACTGTGTGTGAAGGGCAGCCTGGGGTTAAAGGCTTGTGTCTGTGCCCCTGCCCTCAGGGCAGCTTCTCCCAAGGTGAAGTGAAGAGAGAAAGTCTCCGTTGCCCTTATGCATTCTTCTGGGAAGAGGAGAGAGGAGGGAGGGAGAAGGACATCAGGTGAGGGTCTACAGTTTGTGTGCATCCCAAATGCACGTGCTCTGAGGCTTGGTCACTGGTCAGTCAGATCCCTTGATGGACACGGACACACCCGCCCCACTAGGTCATTGGCTAATAAGCCAAGGGGGACGTGGCCCCCACCAGGCGTCAGAACCAAGATGGCGGAAAAGGAATGCCTTGGCTGGAGAAACTCAGCAGCCTTGCTCATCTGAATCCTGAGGGCTGTTTGAACACTCTTTGGTCTCAGTGCTTGCTCCAAAGCCCTTCAGTCAAACCACAGACCCCTTCCCTGCCTTGGAAAGTAGAGTCCGTCCTATTTCTCCTTTGGGATGGCAGCAGGGCCCTCTCGGTGGCCTGGGCAGGCTGATGGGCAGTGCACAGACCTTGGAGCCTCCCATCAGCTGTATGACCCTGGACATCACTGGAGGGCATGTAGTGGCTATTTCCCTGAGTTTACCATAAATGACCACGTCCTCCAAAGAGCACTGTATTTTCTGGCAAGGTGGCCATTTGGCTCATCAGTACCGTCACCCCGGCACCCCTGCACGTGGTCTTGAGATGGTCTGTGTGGTCAGGGCTGGGCTCTCATGAGCAGCCCCCTGTAGGAAGATGGAGGCAGCGTACCCGCTGGCCGTCCCTCCGTCTGCTCCTGATTTCTTCAAGTAGTAGGATGTTTGGGGGCCTAAACTGACCGGAACAAAGGGTTTGCAGACTCCAGGGGCTTCTGGGTTGAGTCTTCCATGGCCTTCTCCGTGGGGGGCTCCTCGAGAAAGCCTTCTCCCCTCAAGCCCCATCCGCACGCAGGCCACCCCTTTCTGGGCCCCTCGGCCATGCTGCGTATCCATCCCTCCCCTTTAACCTGCACATCAGAACAACCCTCCGTTGTAGAGACTAAACAGATTGTGTGTTTATATTTAGGGCAGGCTCAGGATTTTTCTGTGTCCCTCCAGAGCTTTGGTTGTTCTGCGGTTTAAGGATCTTGCCTGGTCTCCCAGCGTTTTTGAACCCCGTGGCGTTTCTGCCAGGCCTCTCCTGGAAGGCAAGCCGTGGCCGCTTGGGGGTCTGGACACACTTTTAGACCTTTTGTGCGAAACCACACGATGCGTGAAGCCGCTGTCACCCCCGAGGCTTCCGTGGCCTGGCCAGACACCCTCCCAGCAGGCCACTGTGCCCCAAGCCCTTCTGCCCTGTATCTCCCTGCAGACCCAAACAGGAGTCTCTTCCAGAAGGTTCCCTTTGTGGGCTCTCAGACCCTACTGGTCCACAACCCCGGGTGAGGGATTACCCTGAACACGGGGGAATCAGGACACAGGGTGCCGGGGTCTGGCCCCAGCCTCTCCTTCTAGAATTGAGTTCCAACGGGACATTCACGGCTCTCGACCAAATCCCTTTATTCGTTATTCCAAGGAACCTCGTCTCTTGTCATGCACGCTTAAGAACACTTGGCTTGGCTTTGCGAGAAGATACGGCTCTTCTCTGTGGCAGGGAGGACTGAGACCCAGGACCTGAGGAGAGCCCAGGACATGAGCTTTCTGCCAGAGCCTGCAGAAGGGAGCCAGGCCGACGGCTCTGAGCCTCGGCCCAGCGGAAGGTTCTAGAGAAGCGGCAGCTTGCTCCTCCTGTGACCTCGGGAAGGTCCGCCCCCCTCTCCGGGCCTCGGGGCCCGTGCCATCCTTACAGGACTTTGTAACGAGGAGGCGAGCGGGTGCCAGTGTCGTGTTGAGCCCCGCAACGGGCCCGTGGCACCGAGAGGCCGGGCCCCCTTGCGTGCGGGCTTCCCCGCCTCGGCCAGAGCAGAGCCGGCACTCAGCTCCCGTGCGCACTTCCGCCGGGGAGCTGTATTAACAAATGGATTTTCTTGTTTTTTCGTTCACATGCCAACTTTTGTTACTGACAAGGAGCAAATGACAGGCCTCCTCGCCATCTGTGCACAGGAAAACCGGCCCCACAGAGCTCGGATTCTGGAAGCATCCGGCCTCTGAACGTTTGAGATGTAAGAGTCTGTGGGTGGAGTGGCCGCGGCCCCACCCTGGCGACCGTCCCGCGCCCGCCCGCCAGCTGGGGCCTGGCTGCCTCCCTGGCCAGTCGGCACAGAGAGGCCTTTACAGACGGCCGCGGTGTCGGGGAGGAGGAGCCTGGGTAGGATGGGGCGTCCTCTGACACACAGGCGTGTGTCCCTCTGTGCCACCACCCCATCCCCAGGACACGGGCGCCGCTCTGTGAACGGCCAGGCCCCACAGGTGTGGTCTGGGAGGAAGATTTCCCTGCAAGTTTGCTCTGTCCCCAAGACCCCAGCAAGGACGTGAGTTTAGGGACCCTAGTCCTCCCGGCTCATTTTCGGGGGCGGGCGGTCTTTTGACTCGGCCTACCCTGGACACACCGCGTGGCAGTCCTGAAGACGTCAGCACTGAGAGTCAGGTCACACACACACACCAAAATCACCTGCGTGAGTTGGTTTTCCCATCCGGGAAATGGGGGCACAGTCCCAACTCCTTTGCGAGGCTGCTGTCTGGGAGGCTGGGTCTCGCCGTGTCTCCACGAGGCAGAGGGAGGGGGCTCTGGTGTTTCTGCTTCTTACAAGGGCACTAATCCCATCACGCCCCCCCCCATGACCTCATCTCGCCCTTAGCGCCTCCCAGTACCCCGTGAGGGATATTCAGCATAGGAATCTGGGGGGGACGCAGACATTTAGCCCTTAGCAGTCAGTGGCAAAATGTTGGGGCAGGGGCCGTGTCGAGATGGGTGGGGAGGAGCTGGGTGAGAGCACGAACTCAGGAGGACCGTGGGCGTCACGGGTCTCTGCCCAGCTCCACTGCCAAGGAGGACGCGGCCTTGGAGCTGAGCGCCAAAGCACACGTGGGAACAGCACGGACAAGAGTGGAACAGCAAGGGTGCTCCGAGGAGGGGGGGCGGGGTCTGAGCCAGCGTCTGAGTGGCAGGTTCCGTGGCCGCCGTCACTGAGGTCTGTGTAAGGATGGAGTAAAACCAGAGGAGGTTTCTGGTCCCTTCCGGAAGGTAAGGCAGTGTAGCAGCCCACACTCCTCCCCTGTGGACTCACACTGGGATGCCAGCCACGTGCCTGCACCTGCCCAGGTGGCACCTTCCGCGCATGGGCCACATCCTCTGAGACACCCCACCCCACCCCTCCCCTACGGGGTCCCAGTGCCAAGCACGCACCTCGTCCGCGGGTGCAACGTGCAGTCAGACCATAGGTCCCCTTCTTCCTGGGGGAGGGTCCTGGTCACTGGACCCCCGCGGCCTTGGGTCTTTATCTGTAGAACGGCTGGGTGGCAGGGGTGCCCCCTGAGCCCAGAGGGCTTTATGGCCTCCAGCGGGCCCTCCTGTAAGGTGCTCAGAGCCTGCCTGGGACCAAGGATGTTCTTACTGGACGTTGCTCACTGTCAGCGTCCTGGGGCGGCCGCGACAAAGGACCACACACCGGGCACCTTGACACAATGGAAACATGCCGTCTCCCGTCTGGAGGCCAGAGTCTGGATCAAGGTTACGGCAGGGGAGGCAGGGAGGGTCCTTTCGGCCTCCTGAGCTTCTGGGGATCCCAGGTGACCCTGGGCTCGTGGCCCTGTCCCTCCGACCTGTCCTCTGTGGCCTCGTGGCTTCTCCCTGTCTGGGTGTCTCTCGTCTTCTGTCTGACAAGGACACTCGCCGTTAGATTTAGGGTCTAACTGGGTAGCCCAGGATCCTCAGTTTCACCACATCTGCAAAGACCTCTTTTCCAAATAAAGTCACATTCACTAGCTCGGGGAGGAGCCCTCAGGAGCTATTTCCCGGACGAGTGAATGAGCTTTCGCACCTGCCCACGGTCACCAGCTGGTGGTGCAGGGCCCGTATGTGAGGGCAGGTGTGGGGTTTCAGAGCTCCCCCATCTTGGCCGGGGGTCACGGCCATTCCTCTGCCGCTGGGGTCGGCTGGCTCCTTACCCGCGAGCCTCAGACCCGCACCAGGCTTGGGCCTCGCTTCCCACCCTGGGGCGGCCACGGCCACTTCTACCTTCCCACGCCGTCCTCTGTGATGGATGGGGCCCGTTGGCTCCTGCAGCCCAGACTCTGTACAGGCCTCTCGCTGAGCACAGATGCACCGTGGCCGCCGAAGCCTGCATCCGCCCCGTCTCCCGGGTAACGCAGAATTCCCCCATGCAGTGCTTAAAATACCCTGCCGTTCCCAGCCACCCGGCGGGCATGCGCTCTGTTCATGACGGGCCGCCTCCCCAGGAGAGTGGTGGCAGGAAGTCCTTCCCTAGGGGCCCTCCTCTCCCCGGTGATCACTGGGAAGGCCCGGGGCCAGCCCGCCACTCAGCTGTCTGACACGACAGTCCCCAGGCTGCCCCCTGGCCTCTAGGAGGCGGGGCTGGCAGCTGGCCCCTTGGCCTCTGGGACACAGGCCGTGGTGCCACGGCCTCTGGCCGACAGGTGCGCTGGCTGTGCCCCTGCTCCCTGGCCCTGCCCGGCCCTGGCCCACTGGACCCTCGGCAAGGACACAGCTGAAGGGCTGCCTGTCCCCGGGGCACTTGGACTCCAGCTCGACCGGGTGTCGCCAGCCGAGCACAGGTGTGGCCACACTGGGCAAGGAGAGCCTGGCTGTCCTTCCTCGCCCCCATCACTCATGACGAGATGGGCTTCTAGGCACCTCTTTTGAGGGCGGCCTTCACACGTGCCTTCAACATCTCTCAGGTTTTAATTACTCTGATTCTCCCAATACCTGCTCAGACGCGTCAGGCAGAAGGTTCCCGAGCAGACTAGCTCACATACCTGCTCTCTTAGAAGATCCCGCGTTCACGGTGCCTCGTCGGGCCCAGGCCTCCATGCCTGCTGCCCAGCATCCCCTCCCCCCGCCCCGCCTCCCCGCCCTGTGCCCTCCTCCCTCCCTCTCCCCGCTGACTGACTCCCGGCGCTGGCTGCTCCTCCTCTTGTCTCCTCTCACTACGCTCCTGCCTTCTGCAGGAAGCGTGTCAATGGTGACACACAGCTGTGCTCCGTTTCTTGGTGGCCCCGTGGCCGGGCGCAAGCTGGACCCAGCAGAGGTGCCCAGGGTAGCAGCTGCTGGGGGAGTCGCCCTCCCCTCCTGTGTCTCTCCTCTCCGTCACTTCCTGCCTGACCCCTCTTGGCCCCGCCTGACCCTCTCTCGGCACAGCTGTCTTCCCCGGCCCCACACCAGCCCCTTTTCCTGAGCCCCGCTCCCAGTGGGCACGCCGGCCCCTGGCTCCCCTGCCCCGCCTCGTCGCCCTCCCCTAGGCCAGGGCTCCACAGACTGTACCTTGAAGGGCCAGAGGGCAAACCCGTGTCTGTTCGGGGCCCACGCGTCTCCCCGCTCCCAGGAGCCCGTGGGGGCCACACAAGCCCCGACCCCATCCTGCCCTCTGCTCCCAGTAGTTGTGAGGCTTCTGGAACGGGGTGGGGGCCTCCCAAGGCCTCAGTTTCCCCATCCTTAAAATGAAGATCCCTGTCCCCACCACACAGGGTCGGACTGAGTATCTGACGAGACGGTCCGTGGGCAGCACGAGTTGTTGACAGGAATTGTCATCGTCAATAACACCAGCCCGTCAACTCCTTGCCCGTGTGAAAAACCGCCAGTGTTTCCCATACCTCTGGGTCTGTGTGCTGTGTCTCCTGCCTGGGACGCCCTTCCCTTCCTCATCCCTCTGCCGGACTCCTACTCGTCCCGCAAGACCCAGGGGGGACGGCCCTGCCTCTCCGCACCTCCGACACAGCCCTCCTGGCTCCCGACCCCCTCGGTTGCTCCCGTGGCGCGTGACACGTCTCTGTCACAGCCGAGCCCACTCTGTTGTGATGATCTGTTCCGTGTCTGTCTCTCCACCAGCCCGTGCCCTCATCTGGGCTTAGTCACGTCTCCATCAGCAGCATCTGACACACGGAAGACACCCAGACTCATTCACCCGGCAGAGATGTGCTGGTGCAGCCAGGGTTACGGCCGTGAGCTGCAGGGAGAAGGCAGCTGCTGGGGGTGGGGCGTGGAGCAGGGGGTCGGGGGCCAGAGTGCTGGGGAGGGGAGGGGAGGGCGGACACGGGGTGAGGGCCTCTGGCGAGGAGGGCGTCACGACTGGAGCATGCTGGGGAGAGGATCACAGGGGTGACCAGAGGGGCCTGTGGGCCACAGTGAGACTCGGGGGTTTGTTCTGACACATGGGCCCTTGGAGGGTTTCGACGGAGATGCGACGTGATGGGCCAGGCTTTCCAGGGATGGCTCTGGAGGGAGGCCAGAGGGCACCCCGACAGAGCCGTGACGAGTGTGGCCAGGAGGAAGGGGGGGCAGTGTCAGCAAAAGCCGCACGTCGGCCGCTCCCCTCTGCGGCGTGCACGGCACCGGGCACCTTGATGGGAGCTGGCGTGAAGTCTCATTTGGAGGGTTTGAGAAAGAAGAGATTCCAGAAGAATTCGAGGCAGGTGCGCAGACAGGTGCGTCGGCACCCACGTTCATGGCAACACTATTCATCCACGATAGCCACAGGCAGAAACGCCCGGGATGTCCACCAACAGGGGAGAGACACCCAAGTGTGGCTCATAGAGACGACAGAGTATCAGCCATAAAGGAAAACAGATCACTGGCACCTGCTACAACGTGGATGGTCCTCAAAGTAATGATACGTGGTGGGAGAAGCCAGTCACAGAAGGCCACGGGTCCCGCGTCTCCACTGGTGTGAAACATCCTGAGTAGGCAGATCCACGGAGCCAGAAGGCAGTCGATTCGCTTCCAGGGCTGGGGAGAAGGGGGAGTGGGCGCGTCTGGGTCAGCGCAGGCCACATAATAAAATACCACGGATTGGGGGCCTTAACAACGGACGTTAATTTCTCACACTTGCGGAGGCTGGAAGTCCAAGATCGAGGTGCCAGCAAATTCAGTTCCCGGTGAGGACCCCCTTCTCACTGTGTCTTCGAGTGGCCTTTCCTCTGTGGGCACGTGGAGAGAGCTCCGTGTCCCCTCCTCTTCTTGTAGGGACGGAAGTCCTATCTGACCCCCTCCGTGACCCATTTAACCTTAATCACCTGCGTGAAGGCCCATCTCCAGCCGCCGTCCCAGTGGGGGTTGGGGCTCTGGAGTGAATATGGGGGGGGAACATAACTCAGTCCGTAGCAGAGAGTGGCTGCTGATGGGCCCGGGGCCTCTTTTTGGGGTGCCGAGAATATTCTGGAAGTCGAGGGAGCTAGTGGTTGTGGCTGCCCTAAATGCCACAGGACCGGACTCTGAAATGCCTCGTTTTGTGTCACGTGAAGTTGCCCTGCACGTATAACAACCGGAAGTAAGAGGAGAGGTCCCGGGCACAGCAGTGAGGCTCTACTTGGAAGGAGAGCTCACGAAAGGGGGGCACACGAGTCGGGATGGGGGGGGGGGGCGGGGAGGACACGGGGAGCCGCAGGGAAGGGGTGACCGTGAGCTGGAAACGTGTGGCGCGGGGGTTTGTGGAACCAATGTGTGCAGGGTGTTCAGGGGCGTCCACGGAGGGGGCGTCTCTACCACCGCAGGTCCAAGGGCCCCTTGCTGCAAACAGCTAACCATAAGCGGCCGACAGGAAGTTGCCTGCTCGTCTGCGGCCCGCGCACGTGCGTGGCACGGGCAGCGTGGCGGGCCAGGAGAGCAGGGCATGAGGGAGGCTCGTGGCTTGCCCGCAGTCTCGAAGCCATACGTGGCGGAGCAGGATTGGCACCTGGGCCATCTGGCACGGGCACACCCACGCCCCTCTTTGCTTTTTGAGATCACTTTATCGAGACATAACTTGAATACCGTGACAGTCATCCTTTGCAAGGGCACGATCAGTGGCGTGTGGTCCATTCACAGCCCGGCAGGTTCGTCGTCCCCGCCGGCAGCCACGCCCCCTGCCCCTGCCCGGCGCCGCGAACCGCTGCTTTCTGGCCCGTGGGTCTGCTTACCCTTGACGTTGCACACTGGGAACTGGTTTGTGCCCGGCTTCCATCTCCGAGCAGAAGGTGGGGCACTTACACGGGCAGAGGGCACGCATGGGGGAGTGTGTGATTAGAAGTTGTCGGGAGCCTGACTTTGTTTCTCTTTAAGGAAAACTGAATTGGGGGCGCCTTGGGGGGCTCAGTCGGTTGAGCGTCCGACTTCGGCTCCGGTCGCAATCTCACGGTTCGTGGGTTCGAGCCCCGCGTCGGGCTCTGTGCTGACTGCTCGGAGCTTCAGATTCTGTCTCCCTTTCTCTCTGCCCCTCCCCTGCTCACACACTCTCTCTCTTTCTCAAAAATAAATAAGCACTAAAAAAAAAATAAATTAAAACCCCCCAGAATTTGGAGGAGCTTGGATGAAGGAGACCCCCACACATCATCCGTGACCTACGTGTGCTTGTTTGGACCTTGTTTGTTTCCAGGCAGATGTGTTGATTGGGTGGAAATGAATGCTCTCTGCCCGTCCAGCTAACGAGCCCGGCCCCGTTCCGCCCAGACACCCTGGAGCTGTGGTTTTCGTTTCCGGGTTCCTCGGAACCCTGGCACTCGACCTTACATCTAACAACGTGTCCCAGGTGTGCCTGGCAGAGAGGCACGGGGCCGGCTGCCAGGGTGTCACGAGCTACGTGGCCATCGGCAGGGCCGTCGGCCACCAGAAGAGCCGAGTCTCATTGTTCCTGAACCACAGTGCCTCGGGTCCCCCCCTGGCTGAGCACGGACCCCGCCCCTTCCCGCTCACCAGGGAAGAAGGCTGTGTCCTGCCTCTGGATCCGGAGAGCCCCCGCTGCGTTCACGGAGGGGTGGGATGCCCCCGTCTCCACGGGCAGGTGGAGTGTGCCTGACAGGGGGCATCTCCCCTGTTAGTAACCAGGCTCAGCCCCCTCCGTGCCAGCTGATTTTATCGGAGACCCCGTCTCGATGGCGATAGCAAATAGGGAGCGGGGAGGGAGGGGCGGGCCCCACGTACACCTGCGGGTTCTTGCCCTGACCCAGAACAACTTGTGTGACTCGTTTATTCTCCTTATTTAAAGCATTAACAGCCCAGAACAGTAAACACTCTAAATGCCTCGGCCAAGCCCTGTTGTTATGTAGGCTCCCATGTGAAGTAGATGTTGGGGCGCGGAGAAATGCAGAGCTGTCCCCCGCCCCGTAGGATGTCACGCTGGGAAGGAAGTCTCCGTGCCGAGCCAGCAGCTGACCCTTCTGGGAGGAAGGGGTATTTTATCGGGAGCCGCAACTCGGGGCACTCCCGAAGTTCGACCTCTGTTGTGTCCTTTCCACGTCATGTGCCCCGCAGGGGGTACAGAGCCGGGGTGCAGCATAGCCATTGTACAAACAAGGAAGCCGCTTCTCAGGACGAAAGTCTCGCCCAAGGGCGTGGGCCACGACGTGGTCGTGCATCTGGCTGTAGAGCCAGCGTTCCAGCACCTTCTCTAGGGCGCCAGCACCCTGGACGCTCGAGGCTGGACCACGGTGTCTCTCACGTCACGGAGCCCGCAACCCCCACCTCAACTGCAGGAAACCTCCAGAAGTGCCTGGACGTCGGGGAGACCCCGCGTCCTTGCGGTGAACCCCATCTGGACGAAGAGGCTCAGCTTTCCAGACCCCGTCCTTCTGAGGCTGGTATTTCCACCCTGTCACCTTGCACTTAGAAGCTCGCGGTGCAGAGTCCCTTCCTGACTCTTACGACAGCCTGGGAAGGGCAGGACCCGCCGTCTCCGTTTCACAGACCGTGGAACCGCTGCTGAGGGGTCAAGCGGCTTGCTCAGAGTCACGGATGGTTCGCTGCGTGAGAAACCGGCCCAACAGCTGGGACCTCAACCATCTGTCTCTCGATGCCGTAAAGGAGCAGGTTGGGCTGGGCTCCACTGGGAGGCGCTGCTGTTCGCGGCCAGACGCCAGGGGCCGTCTCCAGTGGCAGCTGGTGAACAACCTGCCGGCTGGCGAGCGGCAGGCCAGCTGGGGCCTGAGGACCCCGCGGCTGTGCACCGTTCGAGCGCGAGGCCTCTCGCAATCCACACTCCCCCTGACACCTGTCACTGGCCCTACACCACTTAGATCCGTGGGCGGGACAAGCGGACTTTGTCCCCGTGGGTGGCGTTTAGTCCCCATCGCAAGGGGGCGCGGACCCCGAGAGGGCAGCACCGAATTTACTGTGACAAACAGTCCACCCCAGCCAACCACCTGCCCAGGGGGCAGCTGCTTCCAGGCACAGACCCTGTGCCTCCAGTCCCCCACCGGAGCCTGGCACCGGGGCTCCATGAAGGTCTGCTGGGCTCAGGGCACTTCAACCGCAGGCCTCCGGCCCCTCCAGCAGATCCGAGACGGCCGAGGGCCCTGCACCCCCAGCCCGCACAGCCAGCCCCCAGGAGCCCACGCCCCTCCCGCGTGCTGCCCGGAGGCGACAGGGTAGGGCTTCGGCTTCCACCCGCTCTCTGGGTTGGGGTCCGGGTACGACTCAAGACTTCACTGAAGCGGAGACACCATGACCGTAAGTGGCAGAGGGGGTTGGAAGCCCCCCGTCTGGGGCGGAGGAAGCACAGGTCTGAGGAGCCGGCTGAGCGTGGAAGAAACCGCATGGAGCTGAGACCGGTGCCCCTGACTTGGGCCGCGGCCGCCGGGCCACTGCCGAGTGACAGCGAGCACACGCGCTTGTGCACGCGGCCCTCGGAGGCGGCCTCGCTGTCGGGCGGGACCCGCGGCAGGAACAAGCCTGCCCGGGGAGGCACTGGGCTCTTTCCGCGTGCGTCCCTTCCCAACGGCCGCTTTCGTCCACCGTGCATCCCTTTCCAGCTGTCTGCGGAAGGCACCGGGGCGTCCGTGAAGACCAGGAGTGCGGGTCCCTGCCGCGCGCTGGCGGAGAGAGGACCCTCCGTAAACGCTGCGCCCAGAGTTACCGATGCTGGTGTTTCTGTGCCGATGTCCGCGCGTCTCCTCTCCGTAAGCGCTGTGGCACAGAGGCCGCCTCTGGTTGTTCGCGTGATGCCCGCAGGTCTGAGCGATCCGTCCATAAGGACCCTTCTCGGGTAGCGGGCCCTGGCTCGGACCCGTCAGCCCCGGCGCGGGTCGTGGCTGGGAGGCGGCCGCCCGGGCCCCTGAGCGCCGCCGAGCCTCGTTCTCTGCGTCCCACCGCGACATCCAAGGAAGTTCTTCCTACCACACCCGGCTTGTCATAGCCCCCGAACGCCGCAAAATGATTCACTTTAAATATGACACGGAACCAGCTGCAAATGAGTTAAACGTTGCTGGTTTGGGGTGTTAGCGGCATTTATGAATATTGTAGGGAAACATTTACTCACTAAGATGCCTCACGATATAAAAAAAAAAAAGAAATCACCCCCTTCAGTACCCTCTGTGGTACCTATTTTTGCCTCTGTTATTTAGGCTGATGATTCTCCCCCAACGAATCAAGCTCTGCAGCACCGTTTTCCAAAAACATAATAATCTTTTTTTTTTCTTCTTTAAATCTGTGAGCGCTCATGAGACACGGCAGGCGCTCAGCTGGTGTTTGTTTCCTTTCTGTTGGTCTCCGATGTGGATTTGGTTTGGTTTTTACGGTCTTGGAGACTTTTCTTTGTCTCTCTTAACTCATCCTCAAAGGCCTGCTCCCTCTAAGTGGGTAAGCGGGCATAAACGTGTTAGCCACCTCCTTCCGAGGGATGTTCACTACCTAATCGGCTCCGTAGATCTTTTTTTTTTTTTTTTGATGTTTATTTATTTCTGAGAGGAAGAGAGAGAGAAAACACATGTGCACACACACATGAGTCGGGGAGGGGCAGAGAGAGAGAGAGAGAGAGTCCCACGCAGGCTCCGCACCGACAGCAAAGAGCCCGACTTGGGGCTCGAACTCACGAACCGGGAGAGATCGTGACCTGAGTTGAAATCAGGAGTCACATGCTTAACCGACTGAGCCACCCAGCGCCCCTCAGCTCTGCTGATCCTGAGAGAAGTCTCCGTCCCCAGGCATCGGGCGAGTGGCGCTGAGCTCAGAGGTGGCGTGGAACCCTGCGCACAGCTGCCTGGACCCAACCTGGCCGCAGGTGCACCAACATGGCTCCCTGCAGATGTGCTTGGTGCAGGCATGTGGTCACCAGGATTTCTCAGAGAAACCCTGGGCCCCTTGCACCGTCTGCATGGCCCGTTCCCCGCTATTTCTAAAGCCCACGATACGACGTCAAAGGAGAAGACAGATCAGCAGACACCCTGCCCCACGGGTTCCGAGAAGGGTGCTCGCCTACCACGGTGCCCTCAGCAGCAGTCCATGCACACGTTTGTGCACACGCACACATACATGCACACGCATGCATGCAAATGTGCACGCGTGCACACATTTTCCTAGCACACGCGCGTGTACACACGAGCCTGTGTGCGTGTGCGTTTTCCAGTGCGCACACACACGCTCACGCACAAGCACCATGGAGCCTGCTACACCATTGGCTCTTCCTGGATCCGGTGTGAGCGTGAACTTGGGGGCTCCGGAATACGGCTCACAACAAGGGGTCCGTGGCTTGATGTGGGCCTTGGGTCTCTTCCCTTCTGCCCATCGGTGAAGCCAGCAGCGAGGCCGCGAGAAGGCGTGGTGGTGCCTTCGCAGATCGGCCCCCCAGCGTGCTCACAACGGTGCCCAGGGGAATGCTGGCTCAGTGAGTCACAGGGCAGAACCCCTGCCCTTTCTGTCCCTTAGATCGGCGTCTCGCACACTGTCCTCCACACTGTCTTTGTCTCCGCACCCACGAGAGCCCGGAAAAGTGTGTCTGGCCCACAGACGTGGGTAGCGTGTTCCACCAGGTGAGGACACCTGCTCTGGTTCCTGGGCCTGTACCGTCTGGGACCTCAGAGCCCCCTCCTGCTGCAGGACGGCGTCCCCCCAGACGGTGCCGTGGGTGCGCGCTTGAGAGCTGCTCTGCTGGGTCAGGAGTGGGGCACAGTTTGGCTGCGTCCCCTGCAAGGCTTCGCTCCGTGTGGCAGCGGGGCTGTGTTCCCCAGTGACCGGGGAAGGGTCACTTTGAAGCCACGCGGGGCCGTCAGCGGAACGCGGTTCTCCGTGTTTGCGGGACCGAGGGCTCCACTGTCTTGCTGGCCGGAGGCCACAGGCCTCTTTGGGCCGGTGGAGGCTGCCTGCGATTATTCCCAGGTGGGATTTCCCAAGCTGGTCGCCTGCCAGAGAGACAGAGCCTCCGGCCAGAAGGGCTCCACACAATCTCACGTTTGACGTAGCCGGGTCACTGCATACATCCCGTCCCCTTTGCCGGGTATTGTTGGGGGGAGCAAGTCGCCCTTGCATGGAGGGAATCGGACCGGGGAGCCCGCCTCCCGGGCTCTGCGGTCTGTCCTCTGCAAGGGCCATCAGCGCATTTTTAAACTCAGAATGGGGTCTGATGGCATTCTGTAGGAGGGGACGGAAGACGGGAGACCGGTTTCAGAAGACAGGTGGGAAGAACAGAAGGGGTAGGTGGTGTCTCTGGAGGACTGGTCACTGCAGGAAGCCACCACTGCTTTGTGTTACAGGCGCATAAGGCACAAAGAGGTGGGGCACCTGGGGTGGCTCAGCGGGTTGAGGGTCCGACTCTTGATTCCGGCTCAGGTCACGATCTCATGGCTCGTGAGCTCCAGCCCTGCATCGGGCTCTGTGCTGACAGTGAGGAGCCTGCTTGCGATTCTCTCTCTCTCCCTCTCTCTCTCTCTCTCTTTCTCCCTCTTTCTCCCCCTGCCCTGCTCCCTCTCTTTCTCTCTCAAAATAAATAAACTTAAAACAAAGAGGCAGCCCTTGGGTGTGTGGGAGCTTCCTGCGGGCACTGCCAGATGCAGGATCCCCACCAGAGACACGCACGACAGCGGGGTTTCCTGTCCTCTGCCCTTCAGCCGGGCGTCTCCCCGCACCAGAACCGGCCTGCTCCCCTGGCAGAGGGTCAGGAAGTGCAGCGTCCACACTTGCCCCCGGACAGCACGGGAGGGCGAGAAGGGGGCAGAGGGTGTCAGCAGGTAGAGCACGACGCAGCCGTCCGCGTGGGGAGAAAGCGCCCGCGACGGCGCAGGAAGGTCATGTCCGCGTGTCCGCATTTGGGCCCTGCCGGACCAGGAAGCGGGTTAGGAGGATGCTCCGTGCAGGGCTGGGCTCCCAGAGCGCGAGGGGCCCCACCGCCAGGGGAGAGGTTTTGGGAGCCGGTCAGCGGTTGTGCAAAAGCTCCAAGCGAACGAGGGACGTTGTCCCTTGATGTCGAGGGTGTTGGTGTTTCGGACCATCTAGCGTGTGTTCAGTCCCTGCCAAACACGCTTCGTGCCTCACGTGACCAGGGCACAGGATTGTGCTCTGTTTTAAAAAGGGCTTTCGCTCTCTGGACTGGGTGGGGACCTCGGGAAGCGTGTGGCGCGGGGGACTCGGCGTGCGGACAGTGACCTCCCAGCACGGGACAGCCACGCTTAGCCGCCTGGACCCCTAGGGCACACCGGGAGACCCTGCTGGAGGTCTGGCTGCTCGCACGCGATGCCCTGCACCTGTGCTCTCAGAGCAAAGCCTCCCTGCAAAGCAGGACGTGCACGGCGGTCGGCCCCGACCCCGCCAATGCCCGCCGTCCCACACCGGCTGCCTTGCTCACAGCCTCCCGGAGACAGTTCCGTCTGTGGCTTCTGCATGTGACTCTGGCTCATCTCTGACGTCCACGCGGCAGTCACTGAGAGCTATGCCCCTGCGGGACACCCGTGCTGGGTACCAGGGAGGACGCGCCCAAGGCGGGAGGGGGAGAGCGGCCGTGAGGGGCTCACGGGCGTCGAGGGAAGCCCCGCACGCGTGCATACTGGCACACTCAGGCCTGGTGGCCGTGGTGAGCTGGAGACGGGTGCTGGCCTCTGGGGAGGTTTGTCATGGGGACTGTGTCCGTGCGCCTGGCGGGGGGAAGCCGGGGTCCTGGGGCGCTGGGGCAGGAAGGGCACTGGCAGAAGGTACCACACGCAAAGTTCAGCGCGAGGTCCAGGCGCAGCCCTGCCCCTGCCGGCAGAAGCCTGGGCCTGGGGTGTCGGGGTGAGGACGGGACTCCCGGGGGCTCTGGAAGGGAAAACCTTCCCGTTGTAGATGTTTTGAGATGGTTTCCTCCGGAGAGGACAAGTCCGCCTCCTAGCCTGTCCTCCGTGTGTACGCGGGAGTTCACACACAACCGCCAGTCCTGCCTGGCGTCCCAGTCGCTACACACAGTGCGTGGCCCTCACGTCTCCGTCCCCTCCCTCCTGGAAAGTGACGTGGGCCCGACGGCGGGCCCGTCCACGGCGGACGGGCCGTTCCCAGCAGAGGAGGCCCAGGGTGCCCCGCCCGTGCCCCCGGGGAGTCCCCACCACCCTCTGAGATGGCGCCTCCTGCTTCCCCCTTCGTGGTGGGTCGGGGAACAGAGCACGGTAGACCAGGGGCTTAGACGGTGTTCGTTCCTCGCGGTCCTGGAGGCCAGACGTCCAGGGTGCGCGTTGTCTTCCCGATCTGCGTCGTCCTCGCCAACGGGAGAGAGCAAGCTCTGCCTTCTACAGGGACCCTGATCCCGCCACGGGGCCCCAAACCTCGCTGCCTCCCAAAGTCCCCCCTCCAAATACCATCTCACAGGGCGGTTAGGGATCAGTGTAGGGATCGCGGCAGGGAGGGGACACAACTCACTCCACACCACAGCACAAAATTCCGGTACATTCCTCAACCAGCGGGCCTCGCAAACCCAGGCACCGTGACCGCACGACGCGGAGCTGATCCCTTGCCACCTCTGGAGGTCGCGACGGGAAGGAGAAGGCCCGTGTGTGGGCGCGACACCCCGTGCACACGTGTGACTTCGTATCCACCCCCGGGCGGGACCAGTTGGCGGGAGTTGGCGGGCGTTTGCACAGTGCTTTACAGTTTACGCAGCGTGTGGGTGCACTCGCGGCCACGTGAGGGCATCCGCGGGTGCGGGTCCCCGTGAGGCGTCCGGTCAGACGGGCCTCTGCCCACGCGGAGCCGCCGTCTAGCCCGGTCTTCCTGATGGCAAAGCCGCATCTGGAGGGGGTGAGAAGCGTGCCCGTGGTCACAGATCGGGAAGGGCAAGCCCTCCACCCGAGGCCCCGTGGCCTCCCGCTGTGGCCTCCCGCGGTGGCCTCCGCGGGCCGGCCCGGCCACGCTCAGAGCCGTGGAGGGAGGTGCCCTCTCGGTGCAGCCGTGTGCTCTTGGCGTCCCGGAGAGACAGGGTGCCTCCAAGGACACCAGCCTTCGAGGTGCCAAGTGCAGAGGACGTAGGACGTGGGGCTGCACAGGGCTCGTGTGCACTGTACCGAGCGCTGGAGAGAGGGGGCCGGTGCTGTTGTGGAAAACCCGCGCTATTTTTACCCTCCGTCTCTGTCTCTCCGCTTCTGCCTCCCACTGAAATCCCTCCCGGTGAGCGGCAGCCCTGGGGCTCTTGCGTGCCAGGCACAGGCTATTTTTGTGACCCCCCCACCCCCACCCCACCACGATTTGCCCAGAGGTCAGTCGGACCGAGGGTGAAAGGAAGGAAGGGCTCCAGAGAACCAGGAACCCACTTGGGTCCAAGGGGTTGGAGCCTCTCTCTGAGCTGCAAGCCGACAGGACAAGGGAATGGTTCAGGGTTGGCCCGGGGCACCCAAGGAAAGGCCCACATGTGATTTCCCGGGAGCGAAGCCCGCGTCTCACACAAGCGCGGCCCGCCTGGGTCCCCATCCCCACCGTCGGCCGAGAGCCGTGCGTCCGGCACCCCAAGGCCCCTCGTCCCCGGGAGCGCCCAGGCAGGAGGTGTGGGATGCAGCGAGGGCACAGAGCTGGGGGGAGAGACCCGGGTTCCAGCTGCAGGCTGTGTGGCCTTGGCTCAGTCACTTCTCCGGGCCCCATTTCCTCATCCTTGATTCTTCACGGGGCCTTTATCCCGGCGTGGTTGGGTGAACAGGACGCAAAGCGTAAGTTACCCCCACAAACCCTGGGGATCTCTGGGTGGCGTTGGCTGAGCCACACTGCGGCGAGTGCACAGGTAACAGGCTGTTTGAGCCTCTCACCTGAGCGGTGGAAACAGCATCCTGTTTCACAGATAATCCGTTGTCCTCTCCGTCGGACAAATAGAACTGGAACGCGTTCGGGGTCACGGGGCCAGTGAGTGGCAAGGCCGGGACCTGGGTCCTGGCAGTCTCCGGGGGCACAGAGGACATTCGTCGAGAATTACCCCCCTTCCGACCCATTTCCTAACCCACAGGAAGGCTCCAGCTCAGAAAGGCGAGGGGTCTCCTCTGAGGCCGCGCAGGGAGCCCCTGGTGGCCATTTAGGAAAAGAGAGTAATGACAAATGGCCAAAAGGAGTGAGAACCTCTGTTGTCCCGGCTGATACCTCCCTTCTCACGCGAGGCAGCCCGGCGGGAAAAGGCTCAGCCCCCAGCCCCCAGCCCCAGACCCGAGCCCAGGCTCTGCAGCTACGGCTGCCGACCACCAGCCTCCAAACCCAGTTTACAGCACGTCCCCGGATTTGTCCCCACATCCCTCCATGCCTCCCGGAGGCCCCAGGCCCCCCACCCCCACCCCACCTGAGGGACGCAGGGTCCAACAGGAGGCACGGCGGGCTCCGTAGCCCGGGACCGACTTCACAGCCACGCGGTTCCTTCCCTCTGCCGCTGGCTCGGCAGGGTCGTGTGGCCAGGACGGGCTCGGCTGCCCACTGTCCCTCCACGGCACACAGGCCCCCTGCAAGTGCCGGGACGGAGAGCACGCCGGGTGCTATAAATGAGAGAGCAATTACCCGGGATAAGGATGTCAAAGCCGCTAAGTGTTACCCCGGCCCCGTGCTAATAGCCGGGTTGAGCCATTTTCCTCTCCCCGCTAATGGCATGCATAATGGCACTGGTTTCCCAGGCGTCCTTCACCCGTACGTATTTAGACTAGTGACTGATGCATTGCCATGGAAACCGGCACTAGGAAAAAGAACCATCCCTGGTACAGTGGGAAGTGGAAAAGATGTGAGCGCCAATCTGGAGCTTACAACTTGTGTCAAAGAACTGAATTTTCCGCCGCTCCAACGTGTGGTCTTGGAAAGTCAATTCCGCGAGCCTCCCTGTGGATTACGCGCTCCGGAACCATCTTTCTTCTCCCTCTGATTTCGGTCTCCTTTTTCCTTCTGCAACTGTGACCCCGGAGGGCCGCAACTTTTTTTTTTTTTTTTTTCCTTCTCGGATTAACAGACAATAGTAGATGAGGCCGGCGGCCTCGGGGACTCGGTTCCCCCCATGGACCTAGAGCCGCAGCGGGACCAGCCTGAGTGAGATGGTCACACCCAGGCTGGAGATGATGGCAGAGAATTCGCGGTTCAAGAAGAAAGTTCATTTCGGAGGTATGGTGCCGCCTCCCCAACCCGCTTCGGGCTGGTGCGCGGACTCTTTGTTCTCTGCCAGAATCGCGGGACTGGCGGTCCCGCGGGCACTCGCTCAGACGGGGCGGCTTGCTGTGTAGGCGATGGCTCTACACTTGGCGTGTTTTAGAATTACGGTCTCTGGTTGCTGTGCTTTACCGCAGAAGCCTATTGTTTCTGTAACGGCCCCCTCCTGCTTCCAGTGTAGACGGGAGGACCAGAGCAGCCGTCCTGTCATTCCGGAGGGCTCAGGCGTCTCTTGCTGAGCCCCCGTGGCTTTTCTGCATTCTCAGGAGCCCCGTGCAGTGGCCAGTGGGGCTTTCGGAGCGACTCGGTCTCCTCTGCCTCCTGAGCAGCCTTGTTAACTCCAAGGGAAGGCACCCACGTTGTGACTGGCTTTGATGCAAACGCATAAATGGGCCAGGGTCCCCGTGCTTTCTGTGACCTGGCAGACTGCACTGGAGGGTCCCCAACCTGGTCAAGGCAGCGTGCCCTCCTAGCCAGCCCAGCCTGCCCTCCTTCAAGGAAGCATGGCTAGTTGGGGCTTTAGGTTGGGTGTCGTGTTTCGTTGTTGTTTTTTTTTTTTTTTTAACCAAATGCACTGTGTGCTCCTTCGGCATCATGGCCCCGGGGACAAGAGGACACCGTATGTAGTCTCAGGTCACGTTGCTTTCTTCAGCTTCTGGAGAAGGCTGTTACCAACGGCTCCCTGTCGCTCACAGAACTAGAGTGGAGAGGAGACCCCCAGCTTGTGAGGGTCCACCTGGTCAGATACGATCGCCTCTCCTTGATGGAGCCCCCTCCCGGACGGTGCTTCCGTGCGTGCCGAGAGAAACCGAGCTGTGACCCGTCCCCGCTCCAGGGACACCCTCCCGACCCTGGTGTCAGTCGGGGACCTGTGACCTCTTTGGGGGGAGGGGGCGGTGCCTGGCCTCTCAGCAGGTGGGCGGGTGGCAGGCAATGAGTCCCCGAGGGGCTGGCCACCACGTGGGAGGTCACTGCCGGGGTAGGTCCCCTTGCGATCCGCTCGCACCATCGGGGTCACCCTCCCCCAACTCACCCTGACCCTTCCAGGGCGAGCCCACTCGTTCCCGTGACCTTGGACCGTGGTCTGCCCACTCGGTGGCCTGGCGCCACGCCGTGAAGGCCCCGCCTGCCTTCCCGCACAACTAGGGCGGTTTCCTTGAGGTCCACGGGTCTGTCTTCTCTGTGTCCTAGTTCCTCAGCCGCAGCTGCCAGCGTCCCTAAAAAAGATTTTGAAGAACTAAAAAGAAGCCTCCCGCCCCCAGTCCGTTCCTGGGTTTAAATCCAGGTCTGCTGCTCTAGCTTGTGGTGCCCTTGGCTGGGGTGGCGGGGGGGCGGGGCGGCCCTGCCTGCGGGGGAGGGGTGTCCCAACCTGCTCTGGGTCACAGCTCCACAAGTGGTGGCTCTGGCCGGGGAGAGAGGCCGGTTCTGAGGGGGTCGGGTCCTGGGTGACCGAGGGGCAGGTGCCGGGTGGGGGCGGTGTGCCCGGGAAGCAAAGGATCGTGCTGAGCGTCCGTCCGACATCCTGGCGCGACACAGACACCAGGCTCGTGCCCCCTCTGGGCCAGGAAAGGCTTTTCGAGATCCCTGCATGTGATCGAACACCCTCCTCTCCGCCGTGGTCGCTGCAGCCCCGGGGACAGCCACCCCTGGCCAGCGGCGGTGCGTCTGAATGGAGAGGGAGGGAAACGGGGCGTCCTTGGCGTGGATGTTCTGACCGAGCTCAGCGACAGTGTGCCACGCAGGCACCTGGTCCTTCATTTACTGTAATTTCCACTGAAACAGCCTCTCTGGTTCTGTGTATGGTTGGTATAAATGCTTCCACTGAGCAGCCTGGGCTGATAAAAAAAAAAAAAAAGGCAGAAGACATGCTCCTTACTACAGAGTAGAAACCAGCCCACTGACAGCCGATTTGGGAGGGAGGGGATGGGTCGAAAGTGCCAGGGGTTGGGCTCAGCTTCCTGTCCTGTAGTGTCCCAGCCTCGCTTAGCCCGGGGGCTGCAAGAAGGGGGAGAGGCAGGCAAGACAGGACTGCAGACCCCCGACCACGAGTGCTGGGCGCCCCGGGTGGGAAGCGTCCACCGAGCCCACGAACCCAGGGGAGCAGGACCAGGAGCAGAGGGTCTAGAGGTGGGTCCCTGCGGTGTGACCTTGGGCGAGCCTCTGCGCCTTCTCAAGTGGAGAAGGGCTTCCTTAGCCTGAAAGCCTGTGATCCCAGGGGCTTCCTGCATCCCGAAGGATTCTCGACCGTGGCATCGTAAAAGGCGTTGTCTGCAGGGAACTCTTCATCTCTGAGATCTGTCCTTTCAAAACCGCTCCGGGGAGGGTGTGGTCAGATGCGGCGCCCCGACCTTGAATCCTGGAGCCAGGGTTTGGGCCAGCTCCACCGCTGGCTCTCGAGCCGGGCGACTTTGGAAAGCGTCCGGTCGCACCCGACTTTCTCCTGGGCGGAACGGACTTGCTTTGTGGCGCTGCTCTGTGGTCGTGGCAGAGGCGCTAAGGGGGCGCCGAAGACCAGTTCTGTCGCTCACGAGCTGTGCGCCCGAGGACACCCTTCCGCGCCTGTTGCCTCCTGTGTGTCCTGCCTCTTGGGGCTGTTGGTGACCAAAACAGGAGACGCGGCTTTGCCCCTGGGACGATGCCGGGTGGGCTCCCAGAGACTAAGCGCAGAGCCCGTCACCTAAATGCACAGGCCCGCTCCATCTTGCCCTGTGTCTCCGCCATCCCAAGGTGGCAGCGTGGCTGTGACACTCCTCAGTCCGGATGGGAAAAGGGGACGTGCCCTCGGGAGGTCTGGCTTGCGAAGGGAGGGCCCGCCCGGGGAGGAGGCCGGGCATGTGGTGTTCGGGCCTCCCAGGCTCCGCGGAGGTGCTGTTGAGGGAGCCTGCTCTGTGTGTCCGTCGGAGGGAGGGAGGCGCTGGGCGCAAGGCAGAGCGAGCGCTCCATGGCCGGCCGGGCGTGCAGGGTGGGCCAGGGAGGACCACCATCTCCTCGGTCTCGCTGTTACTTCGTTACCCGTGCAGGGGGGACAACACTCCTTGTCACCCTGGCCAGCCAGGGCACCAAAAGGTGTTTAAGCATTTTGCACCTGGGACGGCGTAGGGAACACGGGAAGGGCCAAGTAAATGTCACCTACGACGGGGATGGCAGGTGATGGCTGTCGACAGGGGGAGACAGTGATGGCCGTGGCGATGCGTCCCGCACCCGGGGCCGCCTCCCTCCTTGCCCTGCCTTGGGGGGGTCCTGCGTTCCGACTGTTAGCTGAGCGGACGAGGCCAGTGTCAGAGGGCCTCGGCGGGCAGGTGGGTGCACAGACCCCCCGGTCGTAAGGGGCTTTGTGAGGCCAGAAAACTGCTTCGCGAAGTCACGATCGCAGAAGCAGCTTTCACTCGGCAACACGGCCACCGCTTGATTCCTAAGGTGCTTCGTGTGAGCTTACGGTGTGACCCACGGTCCCCCGGGACACAGCTGTCGATCGGGGAAGGAAAACCAGCCCCCATCCCGCACCTCTTCCTTTGCCTCCGGCTTTCGGAGTTTGTAGATTTGGCTTTTGCACGGTGCCTGAGCATTCGGGACCCGCTGACGTGTGCCCTGGAAGGTTGGTGGTGGCGGAGGTACTCCCTGTGCCCTCGCGCACCCGGGCCAACTTTAGGGGAATTCAAAGCGTGTGGTTATTCTGGAAAACCTAACATGGCCCCTTGCCACTGGGGGCTTACCCAGCTGTGTGGGCGCCAGGCTGGTATTCCCAGACCCGGGCAGGAGGGGAGAACCGAGCAGATGCCACACATGTGCACACGCGGGGGATGGACGGAGCAGGGCTCGGAGAGCTGGGAATAGATAGAATCCAGCGACTCAGTTGCTTGTGGGCCATAACCCACCACGTAAGTGGCTTCAACCACTGGAAACCACGTGCTGGATGGGGGGCGGGGGGGAGAGCGTGGCCCCAGGGCTCGTGGCCCTGCAGGCCCCCAGGGGAAGAGGTGCCAAGCACAGAGCAAAGCGCTTCACGTCTGAGAGGAGGACCATCTCCCCAAACTGCACAGAGGAGAGGGTGGGGCGTCGGAGGGGCTGAGGCTCACCCCGCTCCCGCCGTCCCTCGGGCAGAGCCGGACCTTGAGCGCACCTTGTCTTGTCCCTGCAAACGGGGCACTGCATTCTCATACGTGACGAAGGGGAAGTAAGGTGGCCGACAGAGTGACGGTTGCCAGTTGCTGACTTGAAGAGAGGGAGATGATCTGGGATTATCCGGGAGGGCTCAGGAATCCCAGCAGCTCGGGCGTCTCCGGGAGCTGGGAGAGGCAAAGGAACGGACTCCCCCCTGGAGCCCCCAGCGGGGAACACAGGCCTGCCCGCGCTTTGTCCTCGCCCGGTCAGATCCGAGCGGGATCTCCATCCGATGGGCTCTACGAGAAAACCTGTCTGTCGAGATAGGCCACCAGGTTCGTGGCACACGCCCTCCCACGTCAGGCTGGCGTGGCCTGGTCCGTGGCATGGTCGGTTTTAAGAAAGCAAGTGACCTTACTTTCTCCTCCCTCCCCTGCCAGGCCAACACCTGGGGCCCACGAGGCGCCCCAAGGACGTTCTGCAGCCGATTTAGTGAATAAACGGTCAACCGTGCTAGCCGCTGCTCTGGGTGTGATAAGTGTCCCCCGCCCCCACCGCCGTGACTTTCTGGCGGTGCCACCCGGCCTCCACACCTGGCGTGGGATTGCCCTGTCGGCAGAGCCCGAGGGCTGGGGGTGGAGCCGGGCCTGGGGACACACTGTGCGGCCCCCGCCCCCCGCCCTCTGCCCCAGCCCGCCCCCCACACCCCGGCTTGTCCCCGCTTTCGCCGGCTGGGGTCTGGCCGGGGTGAGCCATAACCCCGATGGCCGGCCCTGCCGACCCAGCCCCACAGACCGGTGTCCGGCCCGGCCGCCTTCGTGCCCACTTCCGGCTTCTCCCCGCACTCCTGTCTGCCCGCCTCTCTCTGCTGTGCAAGGAGCCCGTCGGCATCTTTGGTTTTAAAAAAGAAAAGTTATTTCTGTCTTCATCCCCATCGGTAATCTCTTTCCTCCTTGTGGTTCCGATTCTGCATTTGGCTCGCCAGCCCGGGGTGTAGCCCGAGTGGTGTCTGATTTAAAACCCGCTGGAGATCACAGGAGCCTGTGGGAGGGAGGGGTGTGGATGCACAGCGCCGGGGGCTTGCCGTGGGACGGCCCAGCCACCTTGAACCTCCACCAGGCAGCCCGAGCCCGGCGCAGAGGCAGGAGGCCATGGGGCCGCACCTGACTCAGGGCGGGCACAGCGGAGGCGCTCCGACCGGAATGGTGACAATGGGCGGGTTGGGGGCTCCCCGGGTGGGTTGGGGTCTCCCCCACCGCTCCGGTGTCCCCCCGCGGTGGTTTTTGCCTCTTTGGGTGAGGATCCAAGAATGGGACCCGGGAGCCAAGAGAAGACCTGAATTCCAGGGGAGGGAGGGACGCGGGGAGCCTCACGACCTCACCGAAATGCCCTCCTTTTCGTCTGTCTGTCTCTCTCCTTTTGGTGGGACGGAAGCTAAATCTTGAGGGAAATGGGAAACAGAAGTCTGAGGGAACACAACCCCAGCTCTGTCTGTTCTGGGCTGTATAGTAGGTGGCCACAGGCTCAGCGGCTCCCAACACCACCTGGCGAGGGGTTCACGGTGCCGGGGGTCAGCGGCGCAGGCGGGCTCGCCGGCTTCCGTGCTGGGTCTCGGGGGCCCCTTTCGGGCTGGAGCTGGAGCTCTGGGGGGGATGCCTCCCCCGCACGTGGGGTCGGCAGCAGGATTCTGTCCCCAGGAGCTGCAGGACGGGGGACCCGTCTCCTTGCTGACCTCCCTCCGGGGGTCACTCTCAGTTCCAGCGGGTCCCCCACGGTCCTGCTTATGTGGCCCCTCCATCCTCAGACACGTCCGGTTCTCTCCCATCCTTGGATTAGCCCCTGATCATGTCCCTTTGCCAGAGAACCTGACGTTACAGGGGAGTGAGGCCAGGGGTGAAGGTTTCCCGGCAGAATTCAATTCTTCACGATCACCTCTGGACTGACCTGTCCAGAGTTCACCGAATCGAAGTCTTTCTCCTTTTAAAACCTACCCCAGTGGTCAGCAAAGGAACTGTAAGTCAATATTCCTTCTGTCCCTAGAGAGAAGGGTGCAGGCAACCTTGCTTTTGCCTCCTTTCCAAGACACGTGCGTGGACTTACGACCCTTTCGCGGCCTCTGAGCTTGTGGCCATCGACAAAGTCAGTCTGAGGCACCGCGCCTGGGGAAGGGGACAGGAAGCTTGGGATGTTACCTGGCGTGACCCCGCCATCGTGATGCGTGAGCCGAGGCGGCACGACCCGGAAGTGTTTCTGATCCTTGCAGGTCGTCTCCAGCCCATGGCCAGTCCCGGGGGAGACGGGAGCCCTTGTGTGTCCAGCGTCCTTCGCCTGGTCATTTTCACTGCTCTCTGATGGAGGGATGTCGGCGTGTGGCTAGGACGAGGTTGCCGCTGCGGGGAACGCTGCCCCTGCGGTATTTGGACCCACGTAGAGGGTTGATTGTCACAGCAAATACCAGCACTTGGGAATTAGAGGCGAGGATGCCCAAGGGTCTGCAGCGTCCAGGACTGCCCTGGAAAGCGTCGTGGTGGACGGGCCAGGGGACCGTCACTTTCCACGTGGGTGACGACAGTTTCTAGGCAGAGTGACAGACAGAAGAGCTGAAAGACACCGTGCTTTCGGTTGCAAGAATCCTAAAACCTGCGTGATCTGGGTTACGTGGAGAAGCATGGTCCATCATAAGGATGCGGGGCCCTTACTGGGCCCCGAGGGCAGAGTGTGTGGCCCAGCCGCCCTCCCCTGGTTCTGGGAGCAGGTTCTAGAGTCGGCACGGGCCTTGCCGGGAGCCGGGACAGCTCAGCCGGCTCTCTGCAGAGCCACACGCGCTCCGCCACTGCCCCGGGCTCTGGCTGTAGCGCCCGTCTGTTTCCCGTGGTGACGGCCTTGATGCCCCAGTCGGGAAGGATACGCTCGCTTCAGACGGGAAGCTGAGACCATCCACGTCAATTCCATGTTCCCAGGAGAGGGTCTGTAAGCAGAGTCCCAGAAGGCTGCGCGGGGTCCGTTCACAAGTGCACGTGCCCCCGCAGCATTGTCACACCCTGCTCCTGGCCCCTTTCACAGATGAGAGAACCGAGGCCCAGAGAAGCAATTTCCAACCTGGGCCGCGCAGCCAGCAAGGGACTGGGCTCACGCCTGCCGTGTTAGATGCAGGCGCAGTGACCTTCCTTGCGTGTCT
Source organism: Felis catus (assembly GCF_018350175.1). Taxonomy (NCBI): domain Eukaryota; kingdom Metazoa; phylum Chordata; class Mammalia; order Carnivora; family Felidae; genus Felis; species Felis catus. The sequence continues at coordinate 112,321,901 of NC_058377.1, read as the reverse complement.
GTTCCATGCGGGCACCCGTGAGCAAGGGCGCCGCCCCCGGGGACCCTGGCTCAGGAGCAGGGGCCGCACCCAGGCTCCTCGCCCTCTCCCGTGAGGGCATCTCCTGACCCGAGAGCCCTCCTCCCCCCTCACCGTCCTTGGAACTACCTGTTGGCCTTTCGGAGTCTTTGAAAATCGTTTTGAGAAGATGGCTTCCCTCGGTTCCTTTCCCAGAACCAGTCACCCTGGGGGACCAGAGGCCATTCTCGTCTCCCCACATGCCCCCTCCTAGCTCGCTCGCCGAGCTACATGGCATAGTCTACCCAGCAGCAACGCGTAAAGGGCTATTTTAAATGCCGACGATCTGAAGCTTGTCGTGCAATCTGTCACTCCTTTTCACAAGTCGCGAGAGGTATATGGAATGGGATTTCTAGCCTTTTTTTCTTCCCGTGTAGATTTTTCTAGGCCACACTCACAAAGAAGCCTCCAGGGTGCGTCCGCCTAAACACTGCCCGCGTGGGGGTGCCGGGGTGCACGGCCGTCTCCTGGGAAGGGGTTAGCCCCCAGCTGCGTCGGCGGCAGAGAGGAGGTGTCGTGTTGCGAAGCCAGAGACTCTGGGGTCATTTCGTCCAGCGGTCGGCTTGGTGGTCGAGAAGCTGAGGCCTGGAGAGGCAGCGTGAGGAGGGTGCACGTTGTCCCCATCAAGGTCGGGACTGGAGCTCAGGCCTCTCGGTTTGCAGGGCTGGCTGCTTGCCCCCCAGCCGTCCCCGGGAGGAGCCACGTCCAGCCCTCTGTGCTCCAGCCTCGACCTGTCACGGTCCCACCCCGTGGGACGAAACTGCCCACGTTGAACAGGAGCAAAGGGCCCAAGGGCGTGTGGTTTTGTGCACAGTGACCGAGCACTTTCTGTGTGCCAGGCTGCGTTCCAGGAGCCGGCGCTCCGGCCGCGCGCTGGAATTTGAGTTGGGGAGAGCGTGTCCCAGGGAGTCCAACAAGTGTAGAGGTTCTGAGGTACGGACGAGCTCGACATTTCCAAGGAAGGAAGGGGAGCCTAAGGTGACAGGGGTGGGGCGATTGAGGAGGGAGAACAGTAGGAGTCAAGGCCACGGTGTCAGGCCAGTGTCATCCAAAGACGCTTGACGGGATTCTAATTCCATGGAAAACAGTAAGCAGCACTGACATCACCTAATGTTTACATTTTTTAAAGCTCACTCCGCTCTATGGAGAGTTAGACCGAGGAGGGTAGGGACAAGTGTGGAAGCGGGAGACCAGTGGCTACTGCAACAGTCCAGGCAAGAGCTAATGGTCGCTCAGATGAGGGCGGAGGGATTGCTGGCCTCTGAGCTGCAGGAGACCTACAGACCTTGCTGCATACAGCCCTGGGCCCGGTGCAGGCCAAGGAGGGGGCCTGCGTGCAGACTACTTGGTTCTTGGCTTCAAGAAGCTTCTACGGGGTTAGGGAAACAGACAGGTTCCCTCTGGGTTGGTTAGTTTATGTCCTTTCTTTTTTTATTTTTTTTAATGTTTTATTTATTTTTGAGGGGGGGGAGGGGCACAGAGAGAGGGAGACACAGAATCTGAAACAGGCTCCAGGCTCTGAGCTGTCAGCACAGAGCCCAACGCGGGGCTTGAACGCACGAGCTGTGAGATCATGACCTGAGCCGAAGTCGGACGCTCAACCGACTGAGCCCCCCAGCTGCCCCAGCTTATCTCCTTTCTTTATCATCAGCAGAGAGGCGTCTTCCTCTGAGACACATAAAGAAGGCATGTGCTGCTGTCCTTTGCTCTGTCCACGTAACTAGGATACGTTCCTATAGTCTGTTGGGCAGTTTTCCTTTTCTAGAGGGTATGAGTATCTTCCCAGACAAGGGACCGAGCTCTGCTCTCGCGTTGATTGCGTCTAGTCTTTTTTTCTGCACTCACCGGGACTCCCGGTTGCTGTGACGAAAGCCAGCTCCGCCAGGCCTGAGCGAAACATGGAATGTGCTGCCTCCCGTGAGAGAAGGCCACGCACGGTCTGCATCAGTCAGCTCAGGCTACGTAAGCTGCAGTAACAAACGTGCCCCTAAACTTAATGACCTTAAAACCACAGAGTTGTCTGTCTCGTATCCCAGGGGCTCACTCGGGGACCCAGGCTGATGGGGATCACTGTCTCAAGTGTACTGGGCACCATGCCCCAGGGATAAACTCAATACTGGGGGCAAGGGGCAGTCTTGCATTGGGGACTAAATGCTCCATCCGTCCAGAAAATGGCATAAGTCACTTCTCGAAACTCATTGGGCAAAACTAATTTCAAGCATCATCTGGCCAAGCCGAGGTCACCTTCCTCAACATGCAGCCCTTGGAACATCTCAGAAAACGCCAGTGGGTCATGTGTGGGCCACAGGTCCCTCAGTACTATCGATGGGGTCCAGGACAGTCCAGCGTGATGCCTGGACCGGCCTGGGACACAGCCGTGCTGGTGGTGACTGGGGCGGCATGCCTCTCGAGAGGTGGCTCCCCCCGGACCCCTGCATGGTGACGGGAGCAATCATTTCCCCAGGGAGGGGACATGTAGGCACACGAACTCACTGTGGGCACCACACCTCGGGTGGCGGGTCTCCTGGCTGTCGGGGGCGGCCTTGCAAACAATGAAGTTCATGGCCCCATCCCTCCTTCCAAACTTTGCAGCTGTGAACAAGGGTTAGCCGCACTGTCTTCAGCCACAAAGGAAACGTATTCGGTGTGTGTCACTGAACAGCCAGGCGCAGCTGTGGGTTGTGCACAGGGCTTCTGACCGTGTCACCAGGGCAGTCGGTCGGTCCCCCATCCCCAGCTGCTCTACTGTCCTGGGTGTGACTCGTTCTCAGGCAGCGTGTTCCCCACGGTGGCCTCAAAAGTGGAAATCGCAGCAGCAGGAGGAAGGCTGCATTGTCCCAGCCAGGGTCACGTGCCCCTCCTCTGAGCCAGGCACCTGCTGTGTTTAAAGGAACAGACTGCCAGGCTCCCGTGCGCGACCCTGGAATCCAGGGCCGAGCAGTGGGGGTGGGGAGGGACTGGGCAGCCGCACCTGACCACGTGGCCGGGCCGGGAAGGGGCTCACCCCAAAGAACAAGGGAGGCACAGCCCAGGAGAAGGGGAGTGGCTTCTGCACGTGGACTGTGAAGGCGGTGGCTGGCTGGTCATTTTAGAGTTTATTTATTTATTTTGAGAGAAAGAGACAGAGACAGAGTATGAGTGGGGGAGGGGAGGGAGGGGAGAGTGAGCGAGAGCATCCCAAGCAGCCTCTGTGCTCTCAGCCCAGAGCCCGATGCGGGACTCGATCTCACGTCCCGTGAGATCATGACCTGCGCTGAAATCAGGAGTCCGACGCTTAATGGCCTGAGCCACCCAGGTGCTCCTGGCCAGCCAGTTTAATGCAAGTGGAAGACAGAGGGTGATCGTGCAGGGTGTAGGGCAGAGGCAGATATAGGAGCCCGGAGGGTTCTTATGGGCCTCCCTGGAGGACCCGTGGCCTTCCGGCCGCACCTGGAAGCCTGGGGTGGGCTCTGCTGGGTGTGTGAGTGAGCAGGCCGGCCGACCTGCAGCCTTCGAACACGTGTGACCGTGTCCACATCAGAGTGACGGACAACCGATGGTCCAGCTGAGGCCCAGAAGCCTCTCTGAAGGGCTCTGGGTCTGCGTTCAACCCACAGGGCTGCTGGCCGGGCCCCCGACCTCCTCCTGCTCCTCCCCTTCTGCGTCTTGTTTGCGACCCACGTGCATCTTGGGAAGGGGCCGGCCCGGGCGGCCAGCAGCCCCCGCCTCCCCGCACAGTGACGGCAGATCCCAGGTTACCAGCAAAGGCCGACCCTGGTGGTGACACGAGGGGCACACCTTAACAGTGGGGAAGGGGCCTGAGAGCGATCCAGCCCACCTTCTCTCTTCCCCGGGTCAGACGCTGAGGCCAGGCAAGGGCAGGTCCACAGGATTCGGCGTCTAAGTGAGGTTAGTGATGGTCGCAATGTTGTGTCCCTCAGTGCCTCTCCCCTGATCTTTGGGGCCGTATCCCAGAGCAGAAGTGTAATTGTGTCCAGGAGCCAGAGCACAGAAAAGACCTGTGCAGTGGGAGTTTTTCACAAAGCATTCAGAGATAGTATCCTTTCAAATTAGAAAAAAGGGGGGGGGGTGGTGCCTGGGTAGCTCAGCCGGCTAAGCGTCCAACTCTTGATGTCAGCTCATCCCATGATCTCGCGGCTCATGGGATCAAGCCCTCTGGGCTGACGGCACGGAGCCTGCTTGGGATTCTGTCTGCCCCTCCCCCGCTCACGCTCTTCTCTTTCTCAAAAGAAGGAAAGAAAGAAATAGTATCCTTTCTAAAGGTCTCCTTTCTCTAATAAAATAATTGAGGTAGAGGAAAGGAGCCCATTGTTTTGAACGTCCTTCCTGAGCCAAAATAAAAACGTGGTAAATCTTATGTCAGACTACGTTCTTCCCTCTTGTGTCAGATTTTCTTGATCCGTGAAATCCCCAAATCTGGGAACCACTGGCTCACTGACCTAGCCTAGAAATGGTTCCCTTTCTGAAATGTTTCTTCCGGTAAACACACACGCACGTGCACACACACACATACACACGCACGTGCACACACACACACACACACACATTCACTGACGCCCCCTCTGCTGCTGGAACCCTAAACCTCTGACTTTAGCCAGGGGCCCCCACCGATCACATCTCAGTGCCCAACACCTCCCTAGGCAACCAGCGCAGCGCTGCCTATGTGGGGCTTAAGCAACAGAGGCAATTATGAGTAATAACAGCTCACAGACAGTCCCCACGGTCGCTCGGTGGCTTTATAAGCTACTCTGCTAAACACGATGAGGTTCAATTCCTACGTAGCCCTCCGGGGCCTGGCGCAGATGGGGCCCCCACACAGATGTCACAGGGCTGAGTCGGCCGGATGCATCGTCTGGCCTGCGTGCTCCCTGCGCACCGTCATCCGACTGCTGGTGCCCTTAGCCCAGCTCACGGAAGGTCCTCGTCCTCAGGCTGTGTCTTCAACCCGGCCCCAGGATCCTGAGCCCCGGATCGCAGAGCTAAGGCCCCACCCCTGTGAGTCTCCTAGTCCCTGCATGTGGGGCGCAGGACCCGTCTCCCCCCGTGGGCTTGATAAATGACTCACATTGCACATGTGTAAGCTACAGATGCCGGGGAGGAGGGGAGGAGGGTCCAAAACATCTGGGCACAGTTCGTCCAGGTGCGAAACACGGAAGAGGTACGTGCAGCTTGGCTGGACCGGTGCCCGGCGCGGCGAGGGCCCCGTGTACCGAAGCCACTCTGAGGCTGTGTGGTGTGTTTTCTTTGCTGGTCGCACAATAGGTCGTGTAGGTCAGGTGGACAGGTACTGGCCCTGGGTAGCTACCAGGAATTAGGCATGGGGGCGGGGCATGTGGTGTAACACAGAGAAAAAGGCCATCACCACCCTGGAGCACTGTGGAGGGCATGGGGACTCAGACCCCTTCCAGGGGTCACTTAGTGTGGCTTGGTGGTCTGGAGCCCCTGGGGACTCATCCTGACCCTGCCATTTAGTGGGCGTGTGACTTTGCCTCGGCAGCCTTACCATCTCCATCCATAAAATGGGCTCGGCCCCACCTCTCTCATCTGGCTGCTGCGACTAGTGAGGGGCTGAGCGCAGATGACCAGACGGGGGCACAGGGGAAGGACCCCATAAACATTAGCGTTGATGGAGCAGGGGCACGTGGAACAGAGAGGGAGGGAGGACCCCAAGGTCCTAGCAGGATTTGAAAGGTGACTGGACGTGGTCGAGGCTGCAGAACAGCACGTACCTCGCACGGGGGCTCGGGAGGTCCCGGAGGTGAATTTGGGAATGGCGCTTGGAGCCGGACCCGGTGTTCAGTAAGCACTCAATTAGTGTCCACGACGACAGTGGTGATGATGATGTTGTTGCTTGTCAGAGAATCGTACCTTTGGTGTTCTTGGAGCCTCGGGGCTGGTGATGGGAAAGGGGTGAAGAGGCAGGTGGGAACCAAGTCCCAGAGGACCCGGGCTGCCTATCAGCTAAGGCAGCGTTAGCTGCTGTAACAAACAAGTCCCTCGAGGGTAGCGTGGGGCGACAGAAGTCTAATTGTTGCTCACTTCAACAGTTCAATGTACAGAGACCCGGGCATCTTGCAGGAACGCTAGAGGATTCCACCATCCTGTAGTGCCCCGGGGAGCGTCCTAGCTCTGAGCTGGGCGAGGTAGCAAGAGAGGGCGGGGAAGCACACGGGGTCCATAAAAGAGAAGCTTAGAAGAGAACCCCCCCCCCATCTTCACGATGGAATGTTCCATTGCATTGCTCACATTCCATTGGTGGGAAGTGGTCATGTGGCATGGGTGCAAGGGGAGCTGGGAAATGTAGTCCTGGGCTGGCCATTTGCTCCTCCCTCTCCCTCAGAGACATCTCCGTACTGGGCAGAAAGCGAGCATGCATTTTTGTTGAACTAGCTGCCTCCAGGCATAAAAGGGGCTCGAGCAAAACCATGCCGACCTTCCTCGGTACCCTTACGTGCCTTCACTTTTGAACTGAACGTGTGCGGGGGTTTGAATAAAAGCTCGTTCGCCTTGGAACGTGGACTGACCACAGAGAGGGTTGTAGAAGTTATAATGAGATTTTGAGCCATTTCCTGAAGCCAATCGCATAATTTCTCTGTATTTTTTTTTTTCCTAGGGTTTAGGAAGGAGATTGTCCCGGAGATTTTATTCGTGGGGAAAATATCCGAACAGTAGATCATTGATCCCCCGAATTTCTCGTATTTGTGTTTTTGTGGGTTTCCTCCCTCTGGCCCCCCGCTAGCTGTTAAAATCTATTTGCATTCTTCAAACTGTGTCCGGTGAAGTTTACGTCCAGATCTGCTGAGTAAGAGAAGCAGGCAGAGGACTGAAATTAGGAACGTGAATCATGTTTGGGGTTTTGTTTGTTTGTTTGTTTGTTTGTTTGTTTGTGTTTTAGGAAAGAACGTCTACAGCCAGAAAAGTAACAACAAGCCTTCTTTTTCCCGAAAGGCAGGTCGGGTTCACATTAGCCGGAAGGCCCAGCAGCATCACCTGGGGATACCTACCGTTCTGGCGGGTTCTGTGAGCCGCTGCTGTTCTGGCTTGAACTACACGACTGTCTTCTTTGCAGAGCACTGCCTCCCGCCCCCTTCCCGAGCCCAGGACCCGGGGCTGTGCCTTCTTTCTGGAATGAGGCTCCTGGCTCTTCAAAAGTCGGCCTCGGGGTTCATATGTGTTCCTCACAGTTTGCGAAGTTAGGCCCCAGAGCGAGGCCTTCTCTTCCTCCAAGATCTTTCCCCAGGAGAGCGGGTCTCGCGCTTCGTAGGTCAGATAAGTGAGAGGCCCGGCCGGCCTCGCTTGGTTTCCGCATTCAGGGGCCGTGACTTTTCTAAACAGTGTTTCTCTTCCCTCTCTGTGCAGAAACTCGAGCAGACCGCAGCAAGAAACTCTTCAGGCACTACACAGTCGGTTCATATGACAGCTTCGATGGTTCCAGGTAAGACGTGGCTCTTTCTCTGCCAGGCCCCCTCTGCTCACAGATGCTCACGTGGGCCGCAAAAAAGCTGGACCATCGTGCATGGAGCACTCGGACGCCCTTGGCTTTTCCCCTCAGTGTGTCCATTGGGACCCCCCCCCCCAGCCCGCCACGGACTGGGATCACAGAAGCCACCGTCTTCCGGAGAACCTGCCCAAGATGCGGTCTCCGTGCTGCCTGAGGTTTGGGGTCGGGCTGGAGCGCACCGTGGGGTGACTCAAGGGAGAGGGCTGCCTGTCCAGGAGGAGGACGACCAGGCATGGTGTGGGGGGAGCAGCATGGATGTCAGTGACGACAGTGGCTGGCCACAGAGCCACGAGGCAGCACCCGGGTTGCACCCCATCCCGGGAATATTTAGGGTGCCGTAGCTCTGGGCTTCTACGTCGTCTGCGTTTTCCCTCTGCCTCCTGCCTCTGAGTTGAAGCTTTTGTACAAGGAAGGCTCACCCCCCACCCCGAAAGGCGTGGCACCAAGCAGGCAGGGCCTTTGAGCATAACGTACGTTCGTTCTGTTGTGCAGTCATGCCCACCCTCCGTCTCCGGAACTTTCCATCTTCCCGAACCGAAACACTGTCCCCGTGAAACCCCAAAAGCCCCCAGGCCCTCCCCCAGCCCCTGGTGCCTGCCATCTACTCTCTGTCTGAATCTGGTGACTCTAGGGGCCGCCCAGAAGGGGAATTATACGGTATTTGTCTTCTTTTGCGACTGGCACGTTTCACTCAGCGTGGTGTCCTCAAGGTCCGTCCGTGCTGTAGCAGGTGTCAGTGTCCCTCCTCCGCAAGGCTGAAGAAGGTCCCTCTGCAGGCATAAGCCACGTTGCGTTTGTCATTCCTCTGTGGGCGCACACCCGTGTTGCTTCCACCTTTTGGCTGTTGTGAATGGTGCTGTTGTGGACATGCTTGTTCAAGTATCTGAACACCTGTTTCTGGTCCTTTGGGGTGTACGTCTGGCAGTAGAATTGCTCGTTGGACCTGGCTTTAGTGCCGACCTGTCCCGACCACCTTTCTGTCGTACACAAGACGGGTTAGGACGGGAATCCCACTCCGGGCAGACGAGCCGAGCCGCCCCTCCCAAGCGGGTCTTGCTGACCTTGCCCACTTTTTGGCCTTGAAAGTTCAAGCTGCAGTCTGTGGCCCAGTACCGCCGAGAGAGAGAAAGCTCAGAGGCTGGTGGCTTCTGGGGAGGCGCGGCTGACCCCGGCTTCTCTCGACCAGTCTCCGTGGGGCCCAAATGAGTTGCTTCTGCGGCCGCAGGCGGCTGCTGGAGAAAGTGGACCCTGGACACGTGGTCACGGCCGGTGTGGCTGTCCTGCTTTGCTTCCTTTCTAAGAAAGAGGGTGCCTGAGGCTCAGAGAGTGGCCGGACTGTCGCCATGGTTACGTGGAGGGCCATCCGGCCTGGGAGTGGGGCTTCTGGGAGAAAGGAGCCTTTGACAGCCGCGGCTCGCCCACAGAGGGGCTGTCCAGGGACCTGAGCTGACCGAGCCAGGGAAAGAGAAGACCACGGGGCCAGGCAGGCTGGCTGGGTCACGTGTCACATGGCTGACAGCAGGCCCGGAACACACTGGGGGACACACACGCACACACACACACACACACGGCAGCTTGGCCGGCAGAAGGCGTGCGGAACCGTTGTAGCTGTTCACAGAGAGAACAGAGCTGTCATGAGGTGATGAGCTCCCCGCCACCGGAGGAAGCCAAGCCGGGTAGGCATTCTCTTGCCAGAATGTCCCAGGTGGTAGGACCAGGTGACATGTGAGATCCTTGTCAGCTCTGCCTCCCCCTGTCTGGACGCCCAGAGGAAGGCTTTTGTTTTGCGTGTTACCGACCACCGGCTCGGGGCCAGGGCCTGGGACCACAGAGAAGAGGGACATCCAGCCACGCCCCTCAGGGTCAACTGATGACTTCTGAATGGTAAGAGCTCTGGCCGAGACCGTAGTTCAGGAGTCAGTGCCGACTTTCCCAGGGTGAGGGACTCAGATGCGCTGTGGGCTCACATTGGCCAGAAAAAGATGCGAGTAATCGTGGCGCCATTTATGAACCTCCTGCCACGTGCCCGCACCTTGGCTTGGTCAGCACTGCTGCCCGATGGCCCTCCTCCAGTGACCTTGGAAACAGCGTCATTATCCGCTTCTCAGAACCCTAAGGTGGAGAAAGGAAGGTCACATTAAGGACCTGGCCCTCGGCCACATGGGTGCCGGGGCCTGTGTGCGAGGCGCGGTCCCCTGGAATACAGGACCCTTGCCCTCAGTCCCCTCTATCCCATGGTGAAGATGTTACCGCCCAAGGCTGGCCAAGGAACTAGCTGCGGATTGAGAGAAATCGACAGAGACTAAACCGTCAGCTGGTGAAGTGTGTTGGGCGGATGGAATGACGTTACCTGGGTTATCAGGTCTGAGCTTTTCTGCCCAGGACGTAGGGCTTAGCCTGGGGGAGCCACCGCATCCCAGAACTGACCTCTTCCGGACCACGCGCTCGGCAAGGCCAAGGAGCTGGTGGCTCCCGCCTGCCATCGAAACCCAGGCGGCCGACGTGCGTGGCTCTTGGGCGGGTTTGGGGGTGAGGCTGAGCCCGGGCTCCTGCGGCTGAAGAGGCAGGAAGCGTCTAAGGGACTCACCAGCCACCGGCTCATTGACCCGCTTCGGAATCCGTGTCAGACACGGCCTGGCGAGCCACGGAGATCTGGGTGCCGCGCCAGCCCCCGGGCCAATTACCCACCGTAGGCGCAGGGCAGCGGTCTGGGCGGGCCACTCAGGGCTGAGGCCGCGCTGTTGCAGACGCAGATGTAATTAAAGAGAAGGCAATAAGACGCGGCAGTCAGTGGAGACGGTTTCTGAATCAGTCAGCCCTTTCTCCCCTTCCCACCCCCTCCCACCCCCTCCCACTCCGTTATGTCAACAGCTTTGCTCAGGGACTCGTTGCCGAGGAGCGGACTGATAAAAACACACCCGTTCGTTGTTCTCCGGGTCCAGCTACCCCAGCCGCTCCTTTGCGCGGGATTCCCCTCCACCTACCCATCGTGTACATGGCAGAAGGATCTAGAAGCGTGGGCACGTGACCGAGATCAGAAAGCAGAGAACCTATAGCCGTTTCTACAGCGGACCTCACGGATATTTCAATATTGTTCTTAAAAACACAGAGTATAGGAGTCTCAAGTTCCCGCTAGTTTTACGTCAGAACTCCAGCCTCATTAGCATGGGGCATCGAGGAGGAGTCTACCTGGGAGAAGGAGAGACCTCAGGCTTTCATACCAGGCTGAATACACCGCATCCACCCATCCACTCATCCAGCCAGCCATCTAATTACCTGTCTGCCTATCGATCAAGCAGCCGTTCAGCCACCTCCTGACTCATCCATTCATCCGTGCACCCACCCATCTAGCGAGCGCCGCATCCATTCGTCTCTCCATCCGTCCACCCGACCATCCACCCATCCATCGATTCACGCCTCCCTTCACCCAACCGCTCACCCATCCACTCATCCATCCAACTACCTGTCTACTCAGCCAGCCAGCCAGCTACTAATTCATCCATCATCTACCCATCCGGCCATCCATATTTACCTCTCCACCCATCCACTTCTCTTGCTCATCTGTCCATCTACTCAGCCAATATTCATCAACATCTGACTGTCCGGGGAGCTAAGGATGTGGAGGTAAACAAGACAAACACAGTCTCTGACCTCACGCAGATTAAAATCTAAGTAGTGAAAATAACAAAGTTTAGGAACAAATAAGCTAGTGAATCACACTTAGCAGTCAATGCTCTGGAGCAAATCGGCAGTGTCACCATACAGTCTCTTGGGCAGGTTGGGGCAGACCTGCTTTATAGAGGGAGCCGAGGAAAGTCTCTCTAACGAAGTGACTTTTGATCTGACACCTCACCGTTCAGCAGAATCAGAAAGCCCGGCATGTGCAAAGGCACTGAGGTGATGTGCAGGAAAGCAGTGGCCTGGGAGGGAGTAGAGAGGATGATCCCAGAGGAGGACCTTGTGCTCTGTGGGAGGAGAGTGGACTTCCTCCCGTTTGTGCAGTGGGGATCCCAGAGGGCTTTAAGCAGAAGAGTAACATGGCCTGGTTAACTTTCCTGGAGGCAAACAGAAGGAAGGGTGGGGGCCACCTGCGCGACCGTTGTCATCTTCCTGGCTGGGAAGTGGTGGTGACGGGCCAGTGGAGAGGTAGGGATAGACAGGTGGGTGGCTTCCGAGTGTAAGGTGTCGTTAGAAGGGACAGGACCCACCCAGGCACTACATGGGGGGCAAACGGGGAGTGCGGAGGGCTCTCCTCCTTTGGGGCTCTACAGGGAGGAGCCCCAGAGGTGAGTGGGGTTGGACCCGTTCCCTGTTGTCATCAGACACCTCCCGGGACCCCTCGCTACTCATCCAAATCTGCACCTGCAGCTTCGGACCCGCCTGGAAGCACTGTGCTCAGAAGCGCCATGCGGGGAACGCATCTAAGGTGCTGGGTCGTCACTGTTCCTCTTTCTTGGTGAGACCAGTTGAATCGCAAGGGCAGCAAATGGTACCTGTTGGCCAGCCGGACGGCCCCTAGTGGTGGCTTCTTGCTCTCATGGCTGTCAGACATCATCGTCCAACTTTGTATGTTTTTAAATTGGTAATTGGAAGTACATACATGCGGATAAAAAATTCAACATGGGCGGGTATCGTGTTAGACTTAAGCCCTTACCCCCTGGCCCCCAGTTCTCTCCAGAGAGAACCTCTCCTGTCGGTTTCCTGAGGATCGTCCCAGAGGCGGACACTGAGTATGAAAGTGCACATGCACATGACCTGAAGCCTTTCAAAGCCCTTGAAAGTACAGGGCCCTAGGTTTTTACATCTGACTTTCCAATAAAGACCCCGTATATATAACCTTGGGCAACTCACTGTCCCTCTGTGTGCCTCAGTCCCTGACCCCCCAACCCTATTTGCAAAGTGGAGATCAGTCTTCCGACGCAGGCCACAGCCCCAGTGGTGTTCAGGACAAGGTGAATGGGGGCGACGTAGGATTAGTGTTTGCAGCTTCGAGGCACGTGCTGTACGAATCCAGAGGGACGCTGACTTGTGGACAGCGTGGGTGGGTAGCTGATTTCCCTTGAAACCCTAACTCTGTGTTCTAGGAGAGTGCCTCGTGTAGGGAGTGAGAACTGAATGGCAAGAAACATGGATGTCCCCCAACATTATTTTGTCTTTGTATGTTTTCTATTATTCCTTCGACTTGAAAAAAAGGGATCAATCCCCGAGTACGTTCGCGGATTCGTAAGGGAACATACTTTGGTTTTTTTCCCCCTCGGTGGACTGGCGGCCGGGCCTCATGATTAGTGATGAAGCTCTCAGGGCAGCTCCTTTGGGACAGAGAGAGGGGGTTTTGCTGTTTTGTCCCTACATATCTGTACTTGTACTTTTCACAGGTATGTATTGCTTTTGTAATATTTTTGAGAGCAGGAAAGAGAGGGGTGGATCCCTGGGCCCAGGCAACATAAGAAGCCACCACAGCTGTGCACGCCAGCTCTCCCAGCTGGCTCTCCCAGCGGGCCATGTGCACGAATATGGCAGCTGGAGCCAGGTCTCCAGCTGGAGGAGTCACGGCCCCAGAGAACGCGTCCCAGGAGTTTCTCCTAGAACATATTCTCCTCTGCCGTCTAGTCATGGTGAACAGCACACCCAGTGCCCACATGGGAGACCCGGGGCCCCTCCCCTTCCCTCATCCATCACGAGCGTCCGAGGACTCCCGCCCTCCTCCCCATTCTTCCACGGCTTGCCGAGGGGGTCGGCCCTCAGCCGTTGTCCACAGACTGCCTCCCTACCTCCGTGATTATACCTTACTTCTCTTTTGGTCTTGTTTTTTCATTGACACGCAATCGACATATCACATTATACTACTTACAGGTGTAGAGCGTCATGATTAGATATTTGTACGCGTTGCAGAATGATCACCGTGAATGGGAAGCCTGGTTGAATCTGTCACCTTACTTCGTTACACTTGGTTTTCTCACAATGAGAACTTTTCAGATCTACTCTCCTAGCGACTTTCAAATATATAATACCGTGTTACTAATCATGGTCACGATGCTATCCGTTACATCCCTGGGACTTAGTTGTCTTTTCTTTTTTAAAAATATTTATCTATTCGTGGTGGGACAGAGAGAGAGTGGGTGCAAGCAGAGGAGGGGCAGAGAGAGAGGGAGGAGAGAAAATACCAAGCAGGCTCCGTGCTGTTCGCACGGAGCCCGGCACGGTGCTCGATCCCACGAACTGTGAGATCATGACCTGAGCCGAAACCAAGAGTCAGATCCTCAATTGCCTGAGCCACCCAGGTGCCCCAAGGGACTTATTTGTCTTACAGCTGAGAGTTTGTACCTTTTGACCACCTTGACCTGTGGCATCACTCATCCCCTGCTCCTGGAAACCACCAACCTCTGTATCTATGACTTGTGCTTCACTTGTTCATTTGTTTTGCTTCATTCTACATATAGATGAAATCGTGCAGTATTTGTCTTTCTCTGTCTGGCTTCTTTCACCTAACATAATGCCCTCGGAGTTTCTTCGTGTTGTAAATGGCAGGATCTCATTTCGTTTTATGGCTGAATAATATTCCGTGTACACCACTTCCTCTTTATCCACTCGTCTACCAATGGGCGCCTAGGTAGTTTCCATATCTTGGCTGTTGTGTATAATGCTACATTGAACATGGGGTGCGGATATCTTTTTGACTTCGTGTTCCCATTTATCTTTGGATAAATACCCAGAAGTGGCATTGCAGGATCATATGGTACTTCTATTTTTAATTTCCTGAGGATCCTCCATACTGTTTTCCAGAGTGGCTGTACCTGTTTACTTTCCCACCAACAGCGCACAAGGGTTCCAACTTCTTCATGTCCTTGCCAAGAAAAGTTATTTCTTGTCTTCTTGACAATAGTCATTCTAACGAGTTAGTTAGAATTATCTCCAGCTACATTATCTACCGTTAGATTAGTTAGATCGTTTCTTGTGTATATTTTGACAGTAGCCATTCATACTCATTCAGGTGTGAGGTGATCTCTTTGACTTGTTTTGCCTTGTTCTTCCGATGGTTACCTCCCTAACTCTGTGACTACCCCTGCATTTCTTAATTTAACAACATAAAGCATCATTAATTCTTTGCTGTAAAAGTCTTTTAGGTTCTATCTATAAGTTGGATTCAAAAGTTTAAAGCCAGTGGAAAGCATCACATTATCATGATACTATAAATGTTTACATCATTTCCAAGTCAAAGTTTAGGACTGCAGTTCCTTTTTATAGACACATTCGAAGAAAGGGCCTTCTAATACCAGAACCCACTGGATTCTTTTTTCTTTCACCCCATTAGTTGTTCAAAGTATTGTCACAGTTTAGCTTAATATTAGGGTTATGGTTTTCACATGAAGTTCTTATTTTTTCCTGGAGTTTCTGGTTGCCTTTTTTTTTTCTTGTGGAAGAGGAATTAGTTCTTCAATATGCCACTAAAATATCATCCTGTTTCTTCTGTATCACTAGAACCCATCTCATCCTTATCGGAGCTCTCTGCTCCCATTTGGACACCATTCCCCAGGTCCCAGTGCACGATTCTCATTCTGAGATTTCCCTTCATGGAGCTACTGGGTAAGTGAGGTGTTTCTTTAGCTTTGTTCTACCAGGACACATACTCAAGCAACAACCTCAGTAAAAGGTACCTGGAATGTCAACTCCCGTGTCTGAAAAGTCTCCGATGTGCCCAGTGCTGTAGAATTCTAGATTCAAAATAGTTTTCTTCTAAACAATTAAAGCATTGCTTTATTGGCATCTTGCTTCTGCTCACTGCTGGCGAGAGGTGATGGTGCTATCTGATCCTCACTCCAGTGTAGGTGATCCTTTGTCTTTCTCTCCAAAGCCTTGGAAGAACGTCATTGTTTCTACTTTTCCTTGATATTCTGAAATGTCATGCTGATGGGTCTAAGTCTCTTCTTTATTCATTGTGCCCACTATCCTGGGGGTTCCTTCAGACTGAAGCAGCTTCGGCTTTAAGAATATGCTTTTGTCGGGGCGCCTGGGTGGCGCAGTCGGTTGAGCGTCCGACTTCGGCTCAGGTCACGATCTCGCGGTCCGTGAGTTCGAGCCCCGCGTCGGGCTCTGGGCTGATGGCTCAGAGCCTGGAGCCTGTTTCCGATTCTGTGTCTCCCTCTCTCTCTGCCCCTCCCCCATTCATGCTCTGTCTCTCTCTGTCCCAAAAATAAATAAACGTTGAAAAAAAAAATTAAAAAAAAAAAAAAAAAGAATATGCTTTTGTCATTCCCTTGGAAATGCCCTCACTTCCTGTCCCAGTTCCCTCTTTCTGGATTTCCTATCAGCCCATTCTTTCTTATGTTTTCTGTCCCTTTGCCTTTTCACTCTGTATTCTGGGAGATTCTCTCAACTTTCACCCTGTCTCTGTAAGTTATTATTTTGACAATCACATTGTTATGTTCCAAGAGCCTTTCTTTTCAATGATGGGTAAGCTTCTAAAGATGAGGGAAGTCGTTTCCGGATATCTTTGGGAACAAGCAGGCAGCTGTGAATGGGCAGTTCTCTGCACAGAGGTGCTCTCAAGGCAGAGTCCACACTGATTGCCTGTTCCTTCAGGTCAAACACCAAAAAGAGAGAAATCCAGAGTCATGTTCTTTGCCCCACTTACCCCAGGAGCCCAAAAAGAGACATCTGCGGGTTTTTGTTCAAACCTGTGGGACAATAGTAGGGTTCAAATTGAAACTTGAGGGGCCGGGGTGTTTTTGTTTCGTGGTGAGCATGCCCAGATGCCCGGGCGATGAGGCAGTGGTGAGAGGGGTCCTAGGAATGCCGGGGCCAGGCTGAGTGGAGACGGCGGAGGATGCTGACTGGTGGTTGTAGGGGTGGGGGGGGCGGGGGTAGGGTGCAGACACCCTACCCTGCTCCTGGTGGTGTCTGAAAATCAAGAGCTGTGATTCAACCTCCATTGTGGATCTTTGAGATTCAGATTTAATAGGCGGTTATGCAGACTCCTAGCACTCTGTATATGTCCTGGGTCCACTCTGGTTCTGAGCCTCTCAGGACACGGGGGGTGGGGGGGGGTGGCAAGCGAGGGCCTCTCCCGCTCCAGAACTCAGTGATTAGACATTAAGTGTTCTCTGGCTTCACCACACCACTGTCCCCAGCGCTGTCATGATGTAAAGCGACCGACTTGGGGACTTCCGACCTTGCTAGAGTCCCCAGACTAGGGGACAGGGCATGTTCTTTTGGCTGGAGATAGGCTCAGACCCTCTAAAACCACAGGGGGGTCCACAAGTGGGAGGAGTCTCCTGGGGACCCAGGCTCAGAAGCCCCTGCATAGGGAGCCCTTGACCTCCTGTGTTGGGGCTCTTTACTGGAGCTGCTGAGCCTAGCCAGGGGAGGCATCCCAGGACCACCTGGCCCTAGGGCAGAAGCCGAAATTCTCAGAGAACACTCCCTCTCATTTCACCCTTTTTGGCGGGACTGGGCAGGAAGCCGTGGCGCCTTTTTTCTGGACTGAGTGGCCCCTGTTTGGAGGCTGGGAGCAAAGTCCCTCCACACAAGGGAGGCTCCTGGCTCAGAGCACCCTCGGGCCACATTTAGTACATTCCCAGGTGGCGAGTGGGTGTGTGGGTGGGGGGAGCGCAGGCGGATGGGTGGGGACAGTGGTGAAACAGCAGAGGAGGCGGAAGGAGGCTGGCATTCCGGGCACACCTCCAGGTTGGGACTGGCCGAGCCCCTGAGTAGCCCTCGGGCCTTCCTGGTTCTGCCCCCGGAGCTGCACACCGGCCTGCCGTCTCCCCAAATGCCCAAGCCACTCGGCACCAGAGGACAGGGTTTTCAGGGCTCCGTGAAGTTCTCCATGATGCCAGCTGCCAGAAGCAACCTCTGCCCCTGTGCCCCCCGCGCTGTGTCTGGCATCTGTTGTTCCCTGGTTGGTAGCCTTTGCCAGTGTCCACGTGTGAATACTCCCCCCAGGCTGATTTCAGGCTGCTAACATGAGCCACTGCAGAGCTGGGCAGAGAAGACCCGAGCCAGCCCCAGCCCCCCAGCCCCCCAGCCCCCCAGCCCCCCAGGCCAAGATGTGCGTCTCCTTCTTGCCTTCTCCAGCCCCACAGCCCTGGCTCAGACTCCGAATGGGGCCAGTCCTCACGTACTAGGTCTTAAGTGTACTAGTCTGAAGTCCTAGGGACCAGCTTTGAGCCTCATGAGGCTCAAGCCTGTGGGTTCAGATGCCAGGGTCCCAGTCCCAGTTCTGGCACTAGCTCCCCGCACGGGCCTCAGTTTCCCCACCTGTAAAATGGCTATATCACCCCCCACCCCCCCAGGCTGGTTACAGAATTCTAAATATTCTGCTTGAAACCGCCATAACCACCAGCCTCGGGTCACTTGTGAATGAACATGCTTTCTACAGAACCACAGACCCTGAAATTCAGGGTTCAGGCCCAAGCTGCCAGTGGGGCACCATGCCAAGGGGGTGCTGTTCCAGGAGAAGAGGGCGAGGCCAGTTCAGAAGTGTTCCCAAGGCTGTGTCTGGCAGTCAGTGGGTTCTCAGGAGGTGCTCGTGCTGATTCCCCACCTCTGGCCAAAGACCTGGTCTTCCGAGCCCCCTCCTCTAGGAAGCAGGAATGCCTTTGGTGCCTGACTTGGGAGAAGCCAGAGGGACAAGCGAGCAGATCCTGGTCCAACTCAAGGTTACCTGGTCCAAGGGGGAGGCTGGGAGGTGGCTGTGTCTTTACACCTTGCACTCCTTGCCTCCCTGTGTCTGTCTTGTGCAAGATAGAATGGAGCTGACTCCAGCCTGTCTCCTCTTCCCCGGCATCTTTCATGAGGCCTGGCAGGTGCTCAACCTTCAGAGATGCAGGGTTGAGAGTCCTGAGTGGGAGGACTGGATGGATGGATGGATGGATGGATGGATGGATGGATGGATGGATAGATGGATAGATGGGTGGATAGATGACGGACAGGTGGATGGATGGACAGATGGGTGGATAGATGAACTGATGGGTAGATGGGTGGATGGATGTTTGCTTGAATGAGTGGGTAGGTAGGTGAGTGGTTGGAGGGAGGGAGGGAGGGAGGGAGGGAGGGAGGGAGGGAGGGAAGGAGGAGGAAAGGCCAGCGCTCTGGCCTCGTGTGGATCGTAGGCATTTCCAAAGCAGACACAGCCGGCATTAGATGCCAGCCACGGGCCTCTCCTGGTGGCCGGTCAGCCCCAAGGGCCATCAGCCCCGCTCGCGCATCCTCTTGGTTGCGTCTCCCCCACCCCTGCAGCCAGGGCCATGTTCGGGGGCTTCCCGCGTTCCTCCCTGGACTGGGCTCAGCCCTCTGACTCATCTCCTGGCCGCCAGCAGCTTTGTCCCCTCCGGGTCCACCCACCCGAGTGGCATTTCTGAAATATGGCTTTCTCATGTTCCCAACCTACACTGGACACAGTGCGGTTCAGGCCTTTATGTGTGGGTACGAGCCCCCACTCACCCCCGCCTTCCGGTTGTGCTGTCGCTGTGATCACGCCCCGGTGCCCTTGTCCATGCTGGGTCTGCTTGCTGGCACGTTCCATCACCACACTCACCCCTGCCCCGGCCCCTGTCCCGCACCGTCCTCCACGGCTGCCCAGAGCGCTTCCCAGGCCTGGGCTCTCCCGCTCGAGAGGTGGGCGAGCAGCCTCCTTGCCTTGACCTCAGGCTCCTCATCTGCACAGGGGGTGCAGTGACAGCACATCTGTGATCGCTGCCCACAAAGCACTCGTCGGGGCCCTGCACATAGTAGGCCCGCAGGGGCGGCTTTCTCCTTCTACCCGGCTCTCACCCTCGGTTTCTACATCACAGGGGGCCAATGTGGGCCGCGTCCAAGTCCTCTGTCCCCTGACCAGTCCTGTGGCTCCTGGGTGGCCTCTGCCTGAGCCCCTCCCCCAACACGGGGGCCAACACATTGAGCACCTACTACGTGCAAAGCACTGTCCAGGCGTTCTGGCTTCTGGACCTCACACTTCCTGGGAGGTGACTGTAATCTCCATCCACAGAGGGGGAAACTGAGGCCTGGAACCGTGCGTGCTCAGTAACTCCTTCCACACACTGTTCCCGGCACCTGTCTTCAGCCCAGTCCTTCGAGCCGGGGAGCGCTCGCGCCCCCCGCTTCACAGATGAGAAACTGTACGCAGAGGGGAGGGGTGGGGTCTGAACCCGGGCCGGGCCCTATCGGTCCCGGTCTTCCTGGGATTCAAGGGACTTACCTAATTTAGAGGCATATTACGACCATTTTTTATATATTATGTTCAGCGAGGGCCCGACCTTCCTGTGCCTCTTCGGGAATAATTCCACTGGGAAGTGCTTACCCCACAGGTGTGGGCTCTCCTCGTGGGGTGGTTGGAATGTTCTGGAACTGAGCAGAGGCGGAGCGTACTAAATGCCACTGAAGTGTTCGCTTGAAAATGGTTAATTTTATGTTATGTCAATTGCATGTCGATTTTTTTGAAAAAGCAAAGAACCCACCTTCCCCAAAGGTCTGTGTGGTGGAAGGAGGAGGCAGGCAGCTGGGCAGAGAGAGCCAGGGCTTCGTGCGGCGGCACAGCAGGCAGGGCACGGCTGCCACTCCTGCCCGGACAGGAGGGAATGCCGGGCACCCGTCCCAGCCCCCAGGGGACACAGCCTGTCGGGGCTTCAGTGGGGTGTGGCTTGGGAGCACCGCCTTGGGAGCTGGTCACAGTAGCTCCAGACTCCGGGACGCCCTCCTGGGTGGCTGCCAGCTAGCACGCGGGGCTCTGTGCTCCTCGGGGCACGTGCCGATTGCAGACTCCGCTAGTCAAGGTCAAGGTGGAGGCTGGCACGGTGGCCGGGAGCCGGGCATGGCAGATGGTGCCATCACATCCCCGGTGCCTGGTGTGCAGTCGGCCCGTGGAGGAGGGGCGAGCAGGGGCTGGGGGACGAGCGACGGGGAGGAGCCGGGCTGGGCAGAGCTCTGTTCTGGAACGGGGCCCTGCAGGCAGGGGAAGTGAGCTCTGAGGGTTGGCGGAGGGTTTACGCAGCCAGGATCCCGCTGGGGGTCGGGAGCTTTTCCCGCCCCGCGTTTTAGAAGCGTGGCCTCTTTCTGCACATGAGTCACCCTTCTGCCAAGCACCTGGGTCCCTCGCGTGGGAAGGGGGGGAGCCCCGTAACAGCACCACCTCGGGGCATGGCCAGGATTGAGGTCAGGGGTCTGAGTTGTGTACCGAGGGAGGTTTGGGGTCCGTGGCCTCGTCTTTCCGAAACACCACAGGGACCCTAGGGGACGGTCCTTCCCACTTCTGCCGGCTTCTGGGGCCCCGGGCGTCCCCGGGCTGTGGCCCCGTCCCTCTTGTCTTCTCTGCCTCCGTGGTCACACGGCCACCCCTCTTCTGTTTACACGGTCTCCCTCTCTCTTTTAAGGACAGCCGGGACGGCATTTAGGGCCCACCTGGATCATCCGAGATAATCTCCCCGTCTCAGGACCTGTAACTTAATCACATCTGCAAAGACCCCCCCCCCCCGCCTTTTTGCCACCTAGGCTGACATTCATGGGTTCCGGGGTGTCTTTGGGGGCCGTTCTCCAGCCGACATACACGTCAGTCTCTTAGAACAGAGATCCTGCACACCTCACACACATTTTCGGAGGGCGAGTGCCGTCCACACACCTCCCCCTTGGCACCTGTGTCCCCCCGTGCGGGGGTCTCTGCGGCCTCCTCCTGCCGTCCCGGGACACCTCTTGGCGCCCTCGAGGGTGTCTTCCCATCACATGGGGCCCTGCAGCCACCGTTGCTGGGCCAAACGCTCTCGCCCATCCGCCCCTGGAGAGTTTACACTGACCCGGGGCTGTCGAGCTCTCACTTCCCGTTTGTGCCACACGGTAGAGCATCCGCCCCTCACGGGGGGCAATGCCTGCCACGTCCCACGCGTGCTCCCCGTGCATTCCAGCCTAAGCGAGCCCAGAACCTGCGTTTGTAAATCCGGGTGACGTCTGGCCGTCAGCACCTGCACCCTGCACCCTGCAGAGCCCTGTGCGTGCAAACCTCCAGAGGCCGAGAAAGGGTGGGTTTTCTCAGATGGGCACGCGTCCCCCTCGTCCTGCCCCCACCCTGGGTCCCTGTGTTAGGGACCGCTTCTTACATCAAAGAGGACCACATAGGCGGGAAACGGAAAGATCCGGGAAGCCCCTTCACTGCTCCAAGTGAAGAACTCTCCCCGCAGAGAGGCGCGGGGGGACCGCGGTGGGAGCCCGAGAATCGTAGCCCAGCGGTGCCCAGACGGCGCCACGGGCAGGTCCAGCCCCAGTGAGGTCGGGGCGGGCGTGCGGGTGAGCCCCTCGAGGCCCTCGCGGAGATGATTGCCCGGGGGTAGGAGTTTCCTGTTTGCCTAGTTTCTGCGCCTGGAACCTGCTAGACTCTAACCTTTGCAGGATGGGGCTCTCGCCGGCCCTTGTCCGGATTTGTCAGCACTGCATGTGTGCTCTGGGTTGGCCTTACGCAGAGTTTTTCCTGAACCCTCCTCGACCGCGAACCTGAAACTCAGAGAAACGCCCCCGTGCCAAAGCCGTTTATTGGTGCTTTCCGGGGTCGAGTTTGCTGCGAGGGGAGGCCCCCGCGAGGAGGGGCCGGTGCCAGCTCCAGTGGAGGGAAAGACCAGAAGGCCCCCGAGCAGCCGATGGCACCACCCAGGTCCCTTGCCCCTCAGGGCACCTGCGCCCCCAGGTGTCGGCGGGCAGTTGCGTGTGGGCTCCTCACTGACCAGGCTTCGCTCCTGCAAGGCCGGGAGAAGGCGTGAACGTTTCCGCCGCGGTGCCTGTCTGCTCGTTCTGCGGTACCCATGCCAACGGGCTCCTCCGCCCTGAGCGTCGCCACCGGGGCAGTGCCTGGGATGTGATGAGTCACCCCGTCATCAGCGAGGTTTGATGAAAACACCCCCAACCTGCGTTAGAAGCCTGGTCTGTCTCGCTGTGTCTCGGGGGACGGGGGGTGGGCTTGGGGGGTGTGGTGGCCACATACCGCCCCCCCCAAGAGACGCCTACATCTAATCCTGGGATGCGAACATGTCAGATGCCCAAGGGGATTTAAGCTCGCCCAGGGGACCCTGCAGGGAATCGGCTGACTCTAAGATTGGAAAATGATCCCGGCGTATCCGGTGGGCCCAATGTGATCTCAGGGGTCCGCGTTAGGATGAAGGAGGGTGGGAAGCAGAGGGAGAGGAGTCCTGATGAAGGACCAGAGATCAGAGTGATAGAGGAGGGGCCCCGGGGCCACCTCCAGAAGCTGCGAAGGGCAAAGGCCACAGGTGCTCCCCGGAGCTGCCCCACAAGAGGCCGCTGACCTCCATGTGCTGCGGGAGCCAGCGGGCTCGTGGGGGGTTGCACAGACCGTTTGTGAGCATGCCACACACTGGACGGGCGGTGTGCATCAGTGTCAGCCTTGAGTGTATGTATCGCCCCCGAGACAGGAGTGCCAGCCCACTGCACAGATGGAGAAGCTGAGGCCGCGGGAGTTCCGTCCGCCTGCCCCTCCCTCCGGCCTGCTGGGGGAGCCGGCCAGGCCACGTCACGTTGCTGCCCATCCCGGGAGCCTCTGAAGACCCGGAGGAACTCTCACGGCCGTGGTCCGTGGTCCTCTGTGGACGGGGCCCTCAGGGACACGCGTCCGGCCCGGCACCTTCAGGGATTTGTACAGACGGAGCTCAGGGGCCTGGCGTTTGCCTCCAGCGCCCGGGATCCTGTCCGTGCTGCCTGTGCGGGTACAGAGCTGTGGTTCCACCACGTAAGCCCTGCCGAGTGTCCGGGCTGCCCTGCAGATGGGCACACACTGGGCGGCTTAGACCACACAGTTCCGGAGGCCGCAAGTCCTAAGTCAAGGTGTCGCTGGGCCGCACTCCTTCTGGAGGCTCTGGATCTTTCCTGCTTTGTGCAGCTTCTGGGACCCCAATGTCCCCCGGGTTGTGGCCGCTTCCCCTCCAGCCTCTGCCTCTGTCTTCTCCCGCCTGTCTCTCCTCTTCTGTCTCTTACAAGGACAGCGGTCACTGGATTTAGGGTCCCCCACATCCAGGACGGTCTGTCCCTAGTCCTCACCTTAATTGCATCTGAGAGACCCTACTCCCAGTAAGTCACATTCCGTCACTTTTCCCCAACGAAAGCCCCATCTGTTGACGAGCTTGGCCACGGAGGCTGCGGGGTGCAGGGGAAGGTACAGAGTCCTGGGCCTGCCGTCAGCTTGGCCGGGGGCAGGCCTGGGCCCTCGGCTTTCCCTTCTGTCGGTCCAGGGGGCTGGTGCACACCAGGGTGAGGCCGCCATCCGTCCAACAGCCGCCACCCGTTACCTCGGCTGACGCTTTGGCATCTCCGGCCCTCCGCGCTTAGGGGTGGCTGGGGTGCTCGGGAGTCCTCGCCAAGGTTAACGGCACAGCGGTCTCGGCTAAGGTCAAGGAAACCCCCTGTATCGAGCGCCCGCTTTCCGAACTGCATCAATTTGAGACGAGGGGCTATAATCAAAGCCTCCTCGGGAAAGGTCATGTGGGGCCTCGGGTCTGTGTCACCAGGGCTCCTGAGTCCTCGCTGCTCATGAGCAGTCCTCGGAGAAGAAGGGGTCTGGATGGATCTCTCCCGGCCCAGATCAGGGCTTGAAGGCTGCTCGATTTATCGGAAAGTCTTAGCGTCCGGGTTCTGGGCATTTGCTCTAATCTTGTCACCTACGGTCAAGCTCTCCGCCCTCCCTGCTGCAGCCTCCAGATGTCCGTGAGGAAGCTTCTGGTTACAGATAACAGAAACCCACTCACAGTGGCCGAGACGTCAGCCGCAAGCCCGAAGGAGGGTGCCTCCAGGGTCACCTCTCCAAACCCCTCGGCCTTTCCTTCAGGGTTGCACGATGGTGGCCGCAGCTCCAAGTATCATGTCCTCAGAGCACATCCCAAGCAAGGATTTAGGGGAAGGAAAGGCACTAGGAAACCCCCCTCTAAATCTTTCCTGCAAGTAAGATCTTTCCCAGAGGGCCCTGGACTCTCGCCCTCGGGTCTCACGGACCAGAACTGTGTCCTGTGACCCATCCATGACTGCAGGGGAGGCTGAGAAGGCACGGCTCTGACTTTCCCGGCTCCTGAGGCGGGAAGTGACTGGGGCAGTGCCGCGGGCTGGGCGCGTGAGAGGGACGGGGCTCTCCCAGAAGTGGTGGCTGCTGAAGGGGCTTCGATGAGTGGATAGGAGTTTGGCACATAGCCAGCAGGCGGATCGTGCTCCGGGTGGAATCGGAGGTATGAGCACACGAGCAGCACCCCTCTCTGTGCCGAGGAGACCCTCTCCTTGGGCAGACGGCCCATGAGCTGAAATGGGACCTGGAGAAACGTGGCACACACCCAAGTAAGCATGCTGCCTCAGTGGTAGGACATCCGCGCAGATGTTCCTGCACCAGTTTTTGGACGCGGGGCCCCCTTAGCTCTGCCTCCGCTCATAAGGAGAGGTGAGTTTCTTTGTGTCTTGGGAAGGATTCTCCGTACGATCTTTCCGAATCTTTCTAGGGCATCTCATAGATGACCTCGTTTCTAAAAAGGGTTTTTTTTTTTCCTTGGGTCTTTTCTGAAGCTCACATGATGTGTCAAACCAGGCACCTGTGTACCGTAGCGTAAGTATCGCTTGTGTAGGAGGGTTAACACTCTTCTTAACGTTTGTGTTACTGCGGTTACATGTGAGGTGTCCCGAGGCGCTCACATACAGGTATGGTTCTGTCGATTCAAGCGTCTCCAGAACGTTGAGAACATGGCTTTAGAACCCATGGCCTAAGGACCAAAGCTGGCCCTCTGCCTCTTTGTGTAAATAAAGTTTTATTGGAACGCAGCCCCGCCCACTCATTTACATAGCGTCATGGCTGCCTTTGAGCCACAAGTAGCAGAGTGGGGAGCTGCCCCCGGGACCACACCGTCTGCGAAGCTTGAAATACTTACTCTCCGGCCCTTTACAGGAAGAGTTTGATAACCCCTGATGTAGAATGTTTGCAGAGCCCCTTTCAAAGGACTTGTCCAGGTGTTCTGCATGAAAACGTACCTACTTCACACTTGGAGCAACTTTTAGAGCTGCCCCTGTGGCGAAGGCAACCTCATGGAAGCATTAGTACTCGGAACAGAAACAAGATACTCCGTGGGAAGAGGCTAGTGGTCTAGGACAGTAGCGATGGCCGGACCCTACCCTCCAGCTGGGGCCTGGCCTGGGTTTCTCATGACCTCTCACCTTAGAGGTCAGTGCCATCCGGTTGGCCAGGTGGGCCCTGTGGGGTCCCTGGGTGAGCCCCCAAGCCCCTCACCCAACCCACATTCAGCTCCCTCTCCAAAGCCACGGTCACCGGGTGTTTGGTCCGGTTCCCACGAAAGGACACGGATTCCGGTGTTCATAGCTGTGGACAAGGTCCACTGCTCCCCAGAGGGACTTGGGAACTGGTCTGCCCCAAAGCCCACGCACCGGGATCCTTCTGGGCGAGTTTCGAGACCGACAGATGGGGCAGGCCTGGACTCTCGCTTTAATCGCTGCCGGAAGAAAAGCCACCAACAGCCCCTTCCCGCATTCCTAGCAAAATGTCAGGCCGTTGTACCTTTCCGCTGATTTTTTGGTCTTTTTAAAGAATATGCGGTTCAGGGTCAAAGGCAAAGGTTTACCCGCTGGACCTCCTCTGTGCCCTCCCGAGGGTAGTGATGGGAGAGGGGAACCAGCACCTCCTGGTTGGCCCAGGTGCAGCCTGGTTTTAAAACCCAGAAGCGCCCCGTGTCCCGGGCAGACCAGAGCACTGGGTCACCCCATCTGCATCGCGACTGTACGTGGGAGTCCCGGTTTGGGCTTCATTCTGAATCAGTAAGCATCAGTTAAGTACTTATTGGAATATTCTGATTTGCCACTTCACAGACACAAAGACCCAAGCCCAGGGTGGGTGAGGGTGCTGTCCAAGGTCCCACGGCCAGCCCTTGCTGGAGCCCAGACTAGGAAGTGGCCCTGCTCCAGCTAAGAGGTCCAGGCAGGACCAGGCCCTGCTCTGGCGGCATTCGCATGCTAGTGGGAGAGTCAGACAGTAAATAAATGAGCAGACAAATTATAATTTCAAATACAGTGAGTGGCAAGAGGAAAATACAGCCGAGGGAAAGGCTGAAAATCAGGACACGGAGGGCATCTCCACGCAGTGGGAAGGGCCGCCCTGCAGAGGTGAGCTCAGGGACCTGAACAATGGCCGCAGTCTGGCTCATGCAGACCCAGAGCAGCATCCCAGGGAGAGCCCAGGCAGTACAAGCGCACTGTGGCAGATGAGGTCGGCCTGCCGGAGGAAGAGAAGACCCAGCGTGGCTGGAACGGGGAGAATTAGGAAATGGGGCATGGGTCGGATCAGGAAAGGTCTTAGCCATGGTGGGGAATTTGGGTTTTCCTCCCCCACTCTGATGGGAAGCTGTTGCAGCATTTTGAGTGGCGGACGTGATCTGATTTAACATCTTTATCATAAAAGAGTGAATTCGGGAGAGACTCAGCAGCAGGCTTTTGTGGTCCTCAGCTGAAAAGCGATGGGGTCTCAGAAAAGGGGGAGGTCGTGGACAGATGTGCAGATGCCGGCTCTGTCTCGGCACTCCCGCTGATGGCACTTGCAGGCAGGTTGGGGAGAAAACAGAGCGTGTCAGGAGGACGCCATGCGCTGGGGCTGGCACCTCAGTGCCCCGCATCCCCTTGGCATGAGCATCAGCTCTTTTGTCCTCCGTTCCTGGAGCCGAGATCGCCCTTTCCCAGGGCTCTGTGGGGGCCCCTCCGCAAGGCTGAGCTCCCTGCTCCACCAGGGAAGGCAGGGCTGCAGCGCGCATGCGGGCACCCCTGGGGCCCCCGCTTGGAAAGCAGAGTGGGGTGTCGGGGGCGTCCCTCCCTCGTGGGCCTCCTGCCCTCCTCCTGTGTGCTTACGGCTCCGCTGTTGCGACTCGTCTGCGTGTGAGACCGCACGGACACGTCCTCCTGGTTTTGCGACCCGTGGGCGTGTCCTACGGGACATAGACGCGTGTTCAGGATGTACCGTCACAAGGGAGGAAGCCCGGGGGCACCTGCCCGCACCCTTGTGATGCTCCGAGGCCGTGGCGCACGTCTGTGTTTCGTAGGGGAGGAGGTTTGGTGACGCTGGGGTCCCCAGCCGGGCCTTTCGGGGACCGAGGCGGCCGCTTTCCCTTCCAGACCGCACTTCCTTTCCTCCCCGTGGGGAGTGATGACCGCCTCCCGGTGCGTTGAACGCATCGCGGCCGTGTCTTTCTCTTCTCCCCCAGCCGCTCTTGGCAGGTAACACGCCCGGTAGCGCTTAGGAAATGCTTTGGGGTGATTTATTACAAAGTAACGAGACGATTTAATTTGAAGCAACTTCTTCGCACATTATTGCTTCTATTAGGAAAACTTGCGTTGCTTATCGTGTTAGCGCCGAGGAGGAACACCAGGCAGGGCGCGTTCATAATTGCCGATCTGAGAAACGGTTCCTCCTCTGAGAGCGCGTCTCTGCTGAGTGGGCGTGCGGGCTCCATGGGGACAGAGCCCATGTCCTCACGGGCGCAACGTGAAATGACGCTGCCTCCCTGCCCGTGGGGCGAGAGGGCCGCTCCGGCGCCGGGAGCCGCGTCATTTGTGAATGGAAGGCCCACATTCATAACTTCCTGCAGGTGACGCAAGACCAGCCTGGTGCAGCCTGCCTCTCAGAACACCAAGACGGCCCAAACGCGGGGCTCCGTTTCCCCCCGGGAATTACGGCAGCCTCCTGCTTGTGTGGGGTGGGGGGCCAGAGGGCAACACCCAGTCCCAGCGGACCGGGAAGCAGGAAGCAGGATGCAGGAAGCAGGATGCAGGATGCTGGGAGCGGCCGTGTGTGTGGACAAGGGCTGAGAGGCGCCAGCTCAGTGGCAAGTGACAGATGACTCGGGGAACCGCCCCCCCCCCGCCCCCCGCTTGCTCGCAGTTGCCAGGCCCTCCCAAGGATGAGGCCCGGCCTTGCCCCTGCCCGCCCGCAGAGCGGCCCTCTGTGCCTCCCTGCAGCCAGCACCGCCACAGAGCTCTGGGCCGCCTGCCCACGCCTGGCATCTCTGCCCAGCTGGGACACCTGTTGAGGCCACGGGCGCCCCGCTCAGAGGAGCTGACAGGCTCTCTGTCTCGCCTCATCTTTCCTGACTGGCAGAGGCCGGGAATTTCTAGGACAGCCACTGTCATTCCTGGTCCCTGGAGGTCCCTCTTTCTAATAGTGTCCCAGTTCCCGCCTGCATCAGGCTGTCACCAAAACGCGTTCACCAGAGGAGTGACCGTCGTGAGGCTTTTCTCAGGCTTCCGCCCTGCCGCTCTGGAGAGGGCGCGGCCCCACAACCACTCCTTGGATAAATGCACCAGCCTCCCTTACGGGGGTCCTCCCGGGTCCCCCCAGGCACCGCCGCCCCAGCGGCCCCAGCCCAGACCCGCCACCCGTACGCGCGGCCCGTGCTCCGTGGACCTCGCCAGGGAGGAGCTCTGAAATGACGTGGGAATCCTGCCTTTGAACCCACGTGCCTGCGAGCAGCTCCACGCGGTAATTCCCCCGGGGCTTCTGCAGCAACTTGGCTGCAAACCCAAAAATTCTCTCAAAGTGAGAAAACCCGACTTGCGTGTGGCGTTTGCACGAAATGGTGTGTTTGTGGATACGAA
This sequence comes from Felis catus, assembly GCF_018350175.1. Classification (NCBI taxonomy): domain Eukaryota; kingdom Metazoa; phylum Chordata; class Mammalia; order Carnivora; family Felidae; genus Felis; species Felis catus. Next base: position 112,292,731 of record NC_058377.1, on the reverse strand, counting down.
ATTTAACCAGAAGTGAGGTTGACCCCACGTTGGATTTCAGAGACACCCGATGAAGCGTGGACCGACTTGCATGTGGCTGTTTGCTCGCTAGATTTCACGGCCCGTGGATTCAGTGCTAGGTCACAAGCGTGTCGGTGGGACCCCACAAAGCTCTGAGGCCACCGGGGGCCGGGTTGAGGGGCCTGATTGCTGAAATGTCCCTGCTGCCCCCCACCCCGCATCACTGCACCCCGCCTTCCGCAACCCCAAAGGGGGTCAACCCAGCTGACTCAGGGCACCTCCCCGTGTCTGTGTGCGCCCGCCCCCGCCGACTCTGGGCGCGGCTTCCTCCCCGTGTGGGCGCCTCGTCCAACATCCGGGTCCTCCACGGGCCCAGGCGTCTTTATGACTCGCTCGCCACTTCAGCTTCACGCTGGTGGCTCGGGACAGTTGTCACCAGCGGCAGCAGACGTTGGTGCGTGGCTTGTTTCCACGGAAACCTGGTTGCTGGACAAAGTTCCCACCACGTGCGCAAGTCACCCGTGGGTCATTCCAGCGAGAATTCAGGCCTGGCCACAGAGGGCTAGTGCAAGAAGGTGGAGTCGTCGTGCTCTGTGGTCTTCTGTGGTCCCCTTCTTGGGAAGAGACCTTCTTGGTCCCCTTCTGTGGTCCCCTTCTTGGGCTGTCCTGCGCCCGGCTGAGGCTGTTTTACTGCCTGTCACCACCCAGCTGTGTCCCCTGGCCACCCACGGCCCTGTGTGACCGGCCCCTCCTGCCTTGGTGTGCCTCAGAACCTTTATCTTGTGGTTCCACCGCCTTCTGGAATGTTGTCCCCCCCTCCCCCCTCTGGCCTCCTGACCCATTCGCTCACGCTCACGCATCGCCCCCCCCCCGCAGGAAGCCCCCCGGCCACCTTCTGGTTGTCATTACTGTATCCTGCATGCTACTGTGACTTTGGATACCTGTCTTCCTGCTCACCTGGGGTAAGAGTATCCCGAGGCGTCCGTCCCAAATGACCGTGGGCTGGGGGCTTCAAGCAACGGAAATGTCCTCTCCCCAACTCTGGAGGCCGGAAGTCCGAGCCCAAGGTCTCTGCAGGGCTGTGTCCCTCCAAGGGCTCGGGGGGAGGATCCGCCCCCGCCCCTCCCGGCTTCTAGTGTCCACCATCCACCCTTGGCACCCTTGGGCTGTGGCCGTGTCCCCTCCCGTCTCTGCCCCTGTCTGGCGGGCTTCACCTGGCTTCTGGCCCCAGGTGCCTCTAAGCCCCAAATCTCCCTCTACTTCCTTTATGAGGACCAGCCATTGGTTTTAGGGCCCTCCCTCACCCAGACTGATCTCTTCTTTTTTTTTTTTTTTTTAAATTTTTTTTTCAACGTTTTTTATTTATTTTTGGGACAGAGAGAGACAGAGCATGGACGGGGGAGGGGCAGAGAGAGAGGGAGACAAAGAATCGGAAACAGGCTCCAGGCTCTGAGCCATGAGCCCAGAGCCTGACATGGGACTCGAACTCACGGACCGCGAGATCGTGACCTGGCTGAAGTCGGACGCTTAACCGACTGCGCCACCCACGCGCCCCCAGACTGATCTCTTCTTGAGATCTTCCGACGCATCTTGCAAAGACCCTGTTTCCAAATAGGGGCGCCTGCCCGGGTCCCCAGAGTTAGGACTTGAGCGTATTTTCCGAGGGGCTACCACTCAACCTGCACCACCTGACACTCCGCAAGGGCCACACGGGGCCTGTCTGTCCTCTGCAAAGGGGCAAGTATCCAGCCCACCCCTGGCACTTACCGGGTGTTCAGCGGGTTCGGGCTGCATTGACCAACTAATGCACGCAGCTGAGCCTCTGGTCCCCTCTGCTTCTGAGCTGCAGCCCTACCCCAAAACCCGGCCCCAGAGGAGCAGGGAGGAAGTGTAGCTATCTGACGTGAGGTCTGTCCTAGCCCAGACCCTGAGAGCTGTGGGTGAAGCCATCTGGTCTACCCCAAGCGTCCTCGTGTTTGAAATCACCCGCCCCGATCCTTCCCGTGAGGGACAGGGCAGACAGAGCTGCCCCAGGGCCCCGCGTGGTCGCGCGTGTTGGCCACCCCAGGCCTGGCGCCCTGTGGCTCTACGTTTACACCCCTGCAGGATCGGGCACCACTGCCAAGGGACCTCGTGCAGGACTGACAAACCCAAATGCCAACGGTCATCGCTGGCACCTGCTACCTCCCAGAGCAAGTAAAGTGTGGTCTTCCCTGTAAGCCCACTGTGGGGCCCGCTGGGAGAATGTGGACCTCGGGCCACGGTTACAAGCCTCCTGGAGCCTGCGCACCTGCGGTCTTGCAAGGCAGAGATCAGGAGGGGTGTGGGGACCCTGGGGCCCCCTGTGTGGCCGGCCCTGATTTCCCATGATCCCCTTGTCTCCAAGTATATTCGGTGAACCCTTTACTGTGCTGTGTGGTGGGACTGTTGGGTGAATGAGAACATGGAAACCTTTAGTGGTCTCTACGGTATGGCTCCCCGGAGAGTTTCAACATGGCGTTGTCTCCCGGTGCCGACGTGGTTCGATATGGATACCTCTTACGTTCTCCAAGGCGGCCAATGGCCTGTATTCCATCTTTATATGAACTAGAAAAAGTTGCCTGCCCCTTCCTCAAGGCACTTTACGGGCATCTGAGCCCAAATAGCCATAGTAAATATGCGGTTCTAGGATGGCCGTCACGTAAATAGTATCCTGTATAGTTGCACTATGCACTACCTACACAACTGTACTTGGTGGGGCTAGATGTCTTCCGCAGCCCCTGCTGCAGGAAACTGGCAAAGAACGGTACATTTTGGGTTCATCGAAGTGCCTTCCCACACTGTTCAGAAAACACATTTGAAGACAGCGCAGCTAGATTATGTTGGTTTGTTTAGTCAATCAACACAGGTAGACTCTCACCAAGAACAGACGTTGTGGCGCTTAGGGAGATTCCAAGAGGAACCAAGCAGGGACGTGTGCTCCCAGGGAGCCCACAGTTGATGGGTCAGCGGGTGAGAAGGACCCTATCAGAGGCTTGGGCCAGAGGAGAGAATGTGTGACGTAGCCCCTCACTGAGGGTGTGGGATGGCTTCCGCCCGGTTCAGGGGGGGCTGTGTTCACCAGGGCTGGGGAGGGCGTGGCAGACAACAAGGCAGGGAGGCGTGACGGGGACCCACGTGCGAGGACTTGGGTAAAATCAAGTTTTAGGTTCAGGGAGTGAAAATGTGCAGGAAGGCTGGGCAGTGACTACGGTCCCAGGCAGGGGCAGGTGCAAAGCAGGGGAGCGGTGTGACCGCTGGGGCTGGGCTGCTGGTTTCGCCAGACCCCGTCACCAGGGACCAGGTGGTGTCGGCCTCCGAGCGCGCACCAAGGTCCGCAGCGAGGAGCCCGCGTGGGCACCAAGGCGGTGTCCCCGTGAAGCCGGCTCCCAGTGCGTTTGGGATGCACCTGGAGAGCAGGGGTGCTGGCGTGCGGCAGGGGTGGCCAGGGGAGGCTGGGCGGCCTCTGGTTTCTGGGCCTCCGCGTCTCCATGCCGCGGCTTCCGGATATGGCCACGGCGGTCGTCCCCTGACGGTTTTCAGACCCATGAATCAGCAGAAGGAGCCCTCCGAGAGCGTCTCGTCTCCAGGAAGGTTCCTCCCTATGTCCTGGGGGTGGGATTGCCCCGTCCGATTCGTGGGGGGCAGAGGGGGTGCTGCATGGCTGTGCCGTCCAGACGAAACTAGACGTGAGCTTCCTATCGAGGGAACAACTCCTTCATTTGCAGCTCCCGGGGCGTTTCATGGTTTGCTACAAAGACTCCATGCCTCTAACGGCCTGCCTGGGTCTCGCCTGCCGGGGCCCAGCCGGCTGCAAGCAGTCGGCTGACCTCCTACCCTCTGGGCACAACCCGGGACCCAGGGATCTCCCTGGATGGAGGCTCCTTCCCCTGAGACCCTTCACCACCAGCACCGACACCGAGCTCGACCCCCGCCTTGTGCTCACACCCGATCTGCTGTCTCCCACAGACGCAGCGGGGTGCGTGGCCCTTTGCCGGGTGCTGTGGGCATCTGGAGCGATGCCGCCCAGGACCCACGTCTCCTGGGGGATTCGGCAAGAGAGGACAGTTTCCCTGTCCTGAGGCCTTGTCTCACCCGCTGCTCCAAGTGCCTACAAGTCAGGTATATTGCTGCCACTTTGCAGGCGGGGAAACTGAGGCTCTGAGTAGCTAAGCTGGTAAAGGCCCATCTGGGACTCAGTACAAGTAAGACAGGGTCATGATGGGCGGGGGCCGGGGGCTATTTAGATCCTAAAGCAAAGGGAAAGAAGTGACGGGCAGTCCTTCTCCGTATCAGAGACGAAGGAGTTTGGAGTTTGCTCAGGACGTACGTAGCTACGGGTCTGGGGACAAGACGGGGACGTGTGAGGCAGAAAGTTCTTCAGTGGTGAGGGATCATTGAGAGGGCTCAGAGGGGCTCTGTCATTAGCCCGGGAGGGGTCCCTGCAGGGGAAGAAGCGGTTGGCCCCTGCAAACAGTGACCCTACTCGGGACGGTTGCCGTTATTAACACGTGCTGCATGCCTGGACTATGCTGGGATGTTGCATTAACTCCTCCTTGGCCCACGTGGAGTGTATTGTGCTTAATCCCATTTCGCAGAGCAGGACACTGAGGCTGCGAAGGTCAGAGTGACCTTGGGTCAGAGCACAGCTGGGATTTGAGCTGAGCTCCCTGTGATGCCAGCACTGCCCCTCAACCACCGTGGCAGAACACCCCCATGTGGTCGGTGGGGGTAGCCGAGGCCAGGCCGCACTGCCCCTGAGAAGCTCCCCAGCGTGGGGGTCAGGTGGGAGGACATGTACAGTCGTCCATGAGGCGCACAAAGCCAGAGGCAGGTTTGGGTAGCGTTGGCTCCTGCGGGCAGAGGTGGCCCACAGTGGGACCGCCGCCTGGAGTGCGAGACAGATGCACCTTGGAGCGGGGCAGAGGTGGGTGTTGGGGGCCGCTTGTGTCCCAGGGGAGATCAGGGCTCGGGACCTGCAGGGCAGACACTGTATTTCTGGGGCTCCAGGGCGCCGCTTGCCTGCAGCTCCTCATGCAGGGCGAAGGCGGTGGCTCCAGCCAGGGGCCCTTGTGAGCCTCTCCCTGGAGAAGAGGGATTCAGGACTTGCACCTGCCTGGCACCCGAAGGAGCCACCGGGCCAGCGCCCCCCACCCCCTTAAAGGAGTTGAGCGGGAAGAGGTGGGTGGGTCCGCAGCTGTGTTCTGCTTGGGGGAGGCTGGAGACAGGAAGGTGGCCGGGCCTGGCAGAGGGTCCGCACGTCTCCGCCTGCCCCCAGCTCCTCCTGCCTCGACCCCTGCGGCTCCCCGGGGTCCTGGCCGACCGCCAGCCTGCTGCCGTTTCTGATGGCAGTTAAAGGGATGGCTCCCTGGGGCTCCCCTGTTCCACCGCACCCGCCGTGGGGACTGCCCTTTCTGACCCCACGGTTACCCTGGGAGGCCCAGGGCTTGTTCTCGCCGCCTTATGACGTGAGGGGAAGGTTTAGAGGTTTAGAGAACTCCGCCCCCTACTAAGGGCCAGGCTGGCCGTGTGGCCCTGCCCATGGGCTCTCAGGGCCCTGGACTCCTGGCCCTGCTTCTGCCCTTTGCGATGGGCTTCAGTGGGCCGAGCCAGGGAGCTCATGGTCACGGCCAAGCTCCCAGAGCAGGGGCTCTCTGTCCCCAGCACAGGAGACAGAGCAGGAACACAGGGACACAGCCCCTCCTCGAGTTGTTAGACCACCCCAGGCCAGTCATCCTGGATTGCATGGTGTCTCAGCTGTGAAAGTATGTGTCCCTGCTGTGCCAGCCCTTTCTTGGAACTCAGGGTCACCCTGGCAAGTTCCACTGCGTGCTTGTCCCGTGCAAGGGCAGGAGTGCTGGTGTGGGTCAGGACATGAGTGCGTTCTCCGGCTGTGTCCCCCAACCTCTCTGTGCATTCTCCGGCTGTGTCCCCAACCTCTCTGTGCATTCTCCGGCTGTGTCCCCAACCTCTCTGTGCATTCTCCGGCTGTGTCCCCCAACCTCTCTGTGCATTCTCCGGCTGTGTCCCCCAGCCTCTCTGTGCATTCTCCGGCTGTGTCCCCCAACCTCTCTGTGCATTCTCCGGCTGTGTCCCCAACCTCTCTGTGCATTCTCTGGCTGTGTCCCCAACCTCTCTGTGCATTCTCTGGCTGTGTCCCCCAACCTCTCTGTGCATTCTCTGGCTGTGTCCCCAACCTCTCTGTGCATTCTCCGGCTGTGTCCCCCAACCTCTCTGTGCATTCTCCGGCTGTGTCCCCAACCTCTCTGTGCATTCTCCGGCTGTGTCCCCCAACCTCTCTTTGCATTCTCTGGCTGTGTCCCCAACCTCTCTGTGCATTCTCCGGCTGTGTCCCCCAACCTCTCTGTGCATTCTCCGGCTGTGTCCCCAACCTCTCTGTGCATTCTCCGGCTGTGTCCCCCAACCTCTCTTTGCATTCTCTGGCTGTGTCCCCAACCTCTCTGTGCATTCTCCGGCTGTGTCCCCCAACCTCTCTGTGCATTCTCCGGCTGTGTCCCCAACCTCTCTGTGCATTCTCCGGCTGTGTCCCCCAACCTCTCTTTGCATTCTCTGGCTGTGTCCCCAACCTCTCTGTGCATTCTCCGGCTGTGTCCCCCAACCTCTCTTTGCATTCTCTGGCTGTGTCCCCAACCTCTCTGTGCATTCTCCGGCTGTGTCCCCCAACCTCTCTGTGCATTCTCCGGCTGTGTCCCCCAACCTCTCTGTGCATTCTCTGGCTGTGTCCCCCAACCTCTCTGTGCATGCTCCGGCTGTGTCCCCAACCTCTCTGGAATGCCTCTTCCTCGTCTGGATGACGGGAAGCTCTTGGCAGCCTGTCACTTGGTCCAAGCACCCCTGTCCCTTCTCCTCCCCGGGGCTACCCGGTCTGGGTTGGCTGTGCTGCTCCCAGATGGCTGCATGCTTCGGCCGCGTGCTTCCTGCAGGCTGTGAATCTACTGCTGGACAAAGCTGACCTTCAGTTGTCTGTGACTTCAAGCCTGTCAGCACACTGTTCCCAGTGCTTGCTGTCTGCGTCCCCCCCGGCCGCCCCCCTCCGAGACAGGGGCCAGCCGAATGCTTCAGGACCTCTGGCGCAGAGCCCTCCTGTGGCCGGCCCCTTAGGACCCTGGAGGAGGCCTCTCCACATTGCCTCCCGCCCCTCCTCCTTCCCTCCGCAGTGGCCTGGCCCTCCGGCTGCCGTCTTCCGGGGCAGCAGAGGGTCCCAGGGGCCATGCCGCCCCGGGGAGGCGGGGAGGGCCCCCGTTCAGCCCGGGCTGCGTGGCCTGCCAGGAAGTCCGCTTCCGCCCTGCACCCCCGGGTGCCTCCAGGGCTGGACAGTCATGTGGCAGGGCGCCCTTACTGTAAACGATAGGAGCCTCGGGCAGCTGAAGCAAAGTCGAAGCTTCTGGGTTTCTTTCCTTTAAAAAAAAAAAGGCTGTGCCAAGAGGCGGGTGGTGTGGCTTTAGGTTGTCTCTCAGAGGGGGGAGCCCACGAGCCCCCCTCGCCCCGTCCCCACGACTCATCACCCCCTGACGGAGGCCTTGCCGTAAGTGGCCTTGGTGTCGCTCGAGCGTCCTGCCTCCGGCCCCCACCCATCGGCAGCGCCCGGGCCGCCCCCTCCGCCAGCCTGCGCTTTCTCTGTGCGGGATGACTCCCGGCAGCCTTGCGGGCTCCTTGGTGATCGCGGGGACACCACATTCATTCGGACCGAGAGGGAGGGGCCGCTGCGTCTGGACGCCGGCTCGTGCGGGGAGCAAATAGAATTTGATTTTCAAACACCCCTTGAAGAAGAAGAGCTGCTTCCTCATTTGTCCGCCGGCTGATCCCAGCTGCACCCCGCCCCCCCGCCCCCCGAAGATGCGCCGGCCTGCGCGCCCCAGCCCAGCTGCCCTCGGTGCCTTCCGGCCACTTACTTTCTTTGCCTTTCGGCGCCGGGAGCCAGCCCGCGCTGCCGTGGCTCGGCGGCCTCCCCACCATGCCTGACTCCTTCCTCCCGCTCGCCCGGGCTCGGTGCTGCCTCTGCCCGCCCCCCCTCCGAGCCCCATTGTGCCGAGCCCGCCTATCCCGTTAGCCGGCCCCCCAGCTGCCCCCGCTCCTCCTGCGCTCTGTGCTGCTTACTCTCCTCCGTGCTGCCTGGATCCGGCGAGCTGGGTGATTAATTGGCTATGATGATGAGCGTCCCCGGCTCAGGATCAGCCACGGTGATGATGACGGGTTACAATAATGGTCGCTATCCCCGGAATTCTCTCTACAGTGACTGCATTATCGAGGAGAAGACAGTGGTCCTGCAGAAAAAAGACAATGAGGGCTTTGGATTTGTGCTGCGAGGGGCGAAAGGTAAGAGTGGCTGTCTCCAGCCCGGGTGCATTCACATGTCGTGTGAGTGTGTGTGTGTGTGTGTGTGTGTGTGTGTGTGTGCACGCCCGTATGAAAATGCTCCCTAGCTCGGAAAGAAGCCTTTTTTCCTGGGGGCACTTGGTTGCTAGACAACCGTGTTCTTTAACATTCTGCCTCACTCAGAAAACACCGGGGCTTGCTTTAGGAATATTTTCCATTTTCTGTGCACAATATTGCTCTGAACAGGCTCTCGCTCGCTCGCTCTCCCTCCCCCCACCCTTTCTCTTTTTAATAAGAAATCAGGGGTTCAAGCTACATTTTATGGTGTAGTTCAGCCCGGCTGTGGCTGGATGTGGAGCGCCTGTTCTCAGATGTCCACAATTACCCGGTGCTGAGTTTGGGGTGTCTAGAAACTGCCCCATTCTGGGAGTGGGCTTCAGTTCCAAGCGTAGCCGGCATCCGTGTGCCCGCCTCTAAGGTGACTTTGCAAAGGAAGCGTGGCAAGATGGTCCCCTCTGCCGCGGACTGAGCCAGCAGCATCCGCATCACGTGGCCTGTGGTGGGGGGTTCCGGGGCGACATTCCACGGCAGCGCGCCCACCACCAGCCCTGAACCTGGGGGCTTCCCTTTAAAAAGAAAACAAAATGGCATCACCTCCCCGTGAGGGGAGGCAGCTGCCCACCGCGCGTGTGGGGTGAGAAGCCATGTGGAAGTTTCATCTCGGAGCCTCCGTGCTGTGCTGGGGTCCTGCACCTGTGCTGGGAAAGGCCTCCTTCCCCGGGAGCACCCCCACCTGCCCCAAGCTCAGGCTGCCTGGGAGCGACCTGTCCAGAGAGAGGAAGAAGAGACCCATCTGTCCCCGTGTGTGCGTGTCCGCGGCTGAGTGATGTTCTGTCCCCTCCCCCTGCCGGGGTCGTCTTCCTGTTGCCACCCACCCACCCACCCCGGCCACTCGTAACTACCCAGGGAAGCCCGTCTCTTGCCCTGGAGTTTTTGTTCGGCGGCTGTGTGGGGCCCAGAAGCCGCGGCTCGCGCTGCCGAGGAGCGGGGGCCCAGCCTTCCCGTGGGTGCCGGCCGCAGAGTGGTCGCAGAGAGCCGGGCTCCCCGTGGAACGAATTCCCAAGCAGATTCCCAATCTGCGGCCACCCACTGGGTCAGCGCTATGATCTGTCCGTGCTCCAAGTTGAATTCCTTTGGGCCGCGCGTCTCTGTGGATGTAAATTTGGCCAGTGGTTCAGTGTGGTGTTTCTGTAGCTCTGTGTGGTTATGGGGGGAACTTTGCCATTTTTAGAACTGAAAATGTTTAGTCACTGATGCTTTTAAAGAGAATGACAGGCGTGTACCTACAGACGTGTACGGCAAGTGTTTTCGGCAGAAAGGCCGAGAGATCCGGGGGCACCACGGGGCAGTTGGTTTCACTGCTTGAGTTGGTGCCGACCTGTGGCCGTGGCTGTCGAGCCCTCCCCAGGGGAGAGCACCCACTTCCGGCGGGAGACGTGCGCACCTCCTTCCTCTCGGGGTCCCGCACGGGGCCAACCTGGAAACACCACCCAGGCTGGTATTGAGGTCTCCCTTGTCTTCCCAGCGGATACGCCCATCGAGGAATTCACACCAACGCCAGCGTTCCCGGCCCTGCAGTACCTGGAGTCTGTGGATGAAGGAGGGGTGGCGTGGCAAGCCGGACTGAGGACGGGGGACTTCCTGATTGAGGTAGGGACACCGGTGTTTGTATCTTTCCGCTTGGGGAGAGCGCTGACTCTCTTGCGGCCGGGGCCCGTGGTCTAAGCAGCACGGCCGTTGGGCCAGACCTAGGGGTACTCGTGGAGGCTGCTCCGGACTCGTGTCGTGTGCTTACCTCCATCCACTGTGGATGCCACTTCCTGTGGGCTGGTGTGTGTTCGGAGCGTCTTTCAGGCCTCGGCCGTAGCTCTCTGGAAGGTAGAAATGTTTGTGGGCGTTGGCCACCGGTCTTCAAGTGGAAGGTCGAAGGAAGAGAGACACGTGGCTGCCGTGATGTTGGGGACACGCGTGGATCTACGTGTGCTTCTGTTATCGCTGAACAGAGAAGCGCCAGGAGGGGCCGTCGCCCATTCTTGTGCCACAAGGCAGGAAGTAAAGTGCCGTGCCGCGGCCCTCGCTCACGTGAGGTCTGTGACGCCGGTGGCTGAGAGACCACTGACTCGAACGTCGCAGTAACGCTGCCCGTGCGATGACTGGCCCTCAAAGGCTAAGTGTGAGCAAGAGGGGAAGCTGGCGTTGACAGTTTGAAAAGGAAACATTGAAATCCAGGCGCTTTGAGAGCGGGCTTTTCCCAGTAGGTATGAGAGGAGGGCACCTGTTGGGATGAGCACTGGGTGTTGTATGGAAACCAGTTTGACGATAAATTATATTTCATTTTAAAGAAAGGAGGGAACTCTCTCCGTTCGAAGAAACCCACTAGACACGAGCGCCCTTGGTTTCCGAGCCCTTGCTGGAGTTAGCGTCTTGGTGCGCGTCACGTGTCCGGGCCACCGGCGCTTCCGAGCTCCCTGCGTTTTGCGGGTTCAGGTGTTACTTTCCATCTTGTTGTGCAGAGGAATGTGTTACTCTTTGGAAATATTAAGGATAAAAGAGGCTGCCGTACCTTGGAAAAATTACCGTTAAGGGGTTCGCTTCGCTCAAGCGGTCCTCCTTGGGAGTTGACGTTTCTTGGGAAGGCATTCTTCCGGGCTAACCCCGAGCCCAGTGTCACCTGCACTGGAAATGTCCACGCAGGTGGGAGGGGTGGATATGTGGTGCCCCCCCCCCCACTGGGCCGGCCAGACACTTGCTCTTCCTGCAAAGGAGACCAAGCCCATGGCGACGTGGCCACTGGGAGCCCTTCTCCCGGTCATGCCTAAGCTTCCCAGGGTGCTTTTGAGCTCGAGTTTACTCGTGGCCTCCTTAGTGCTTCTCAAGGCTGGTGGAGTGATGGAAATCCAGAAGGAGAGGCACTGTGGTGGAAACAGACCCAAGAGCCAAGGAAAATGGAGAAGGTGACTTACCCTCTTCAAGGTGCCTTGTGCTGGTCTCGTTTCATTTGCTGAAAGATGTATTTAAATTATTGTTGACCAATCAGAGCCCGGCTTGGAAGAAACCTTGGGTGCGTGTGTATCCAGAAGGATGGAGAGTGGGGCCCGCTGGGCTTTCGTGGGTTAACTTGATTTGTAACCTCACAAAAATGCAGAGACTGGTTGAATCATCTTCTGTAGGATGTAGTTGTGATGTAAGTCTCCTTCGCGCGCGCGCGTGTGTGTGCGTGTGTGTGTGTGTGTGTGTGTGTGTGTGTGACAGAGAGAGACCCAGAGACAGAGGCTCCAATAGGTTGACATAGCCGATGCTGGTTCTTGGGTTTAAATAATAAATGAAGGCTGCAGATGGAAGCGTGTCCCCCGTTGTCTGGCTCATCGGAGTGCCTCCTTGATAAACTAGTCAGGAAGAAAAACGTGGGACCGCCTCGGAGCATGTGCTGGGCCCATCCCTTTCGCGAGGACGCAAAGCTACACCTGGTTGGCGGACATGTCTGCAGTGTGTGCCTGGCCCCGGGCGGAGAGGGCCAGCCGCCCGGCCAGATTGAAGCCTCCGTGGAAATTGGGAGCAGGAAGAGTTTCTGCACTTCTGTTTGCAAAGCACTTCCTCTGACATTGCTGTTAACCTCTGATATGCAAATATATTTGCCATTTTGGAACAGGTTTTAGATTCTGGGTAACCTCTGAGCTCTGGGATTCTAGGAATGGCTGGCACTGAGAGGCATGGATGCCGTGTTGGTGTTGTTATGTCACAAAGACCCGAAGGAGGGCTGAGCCCTCCACAGCCACCCTGGGCCGCTTACTGGGGGTCACGTGCTAATGGGGGGAGGGGGGTTGGGCTGCTGGAACTCTGACCCACCCAGTGCATTTCCAAGGCTACTCTTGGGGCTCAGAAAGTCTCCTTTAGCTGCTTAGATTAAAAAAAGGCAGAGTCTCCATGAGGTGTTTCCTAGCTGCTGGGTTGTACCACTGGAATATTAGAGTCACTTATAGCCTCATAGGTCCGTGCATTTTCCAACAGACGGTTTTTCCACCTTGTCCGTTGAAAAGCTTCAACCTTGGAGGGGTTGTTCTAAAAGAACCCATGTTGTCTCGGGCGAATCTTAATTTTGGCCAGAAGCCATCCCTGGAGTCCAGGGGGTTTCTGAGCCTTGGGGAAGTGCAGGGTCCCGTGTGGAAGGGTCACAAGCATGAGCAAATTGTCCTTGTTGCCCCGCACTCCTCTGGGCAAACCTCCTTCTCTCCCTGCTCTTGGAAAGGAACTCGGAACATGCCAGCTGTTTGTATTCTCTTTAAAAACGTGTGCTGTGGTTTGAACGTGGGACCAAGGGGCAGCTTCCGGTGGGTCTGTTCTCTCCTCCAAGTCTTGCTGGACTTGCGTCTCCTGGACCACCGTCCTTCTTCCTTCTTACACGTGGTCATCTGCCGGTGCCACCAGCTCCTGTCGTGAAGGGCTTCCTATCGTGTGTGTGCTTTCCTTGGTGCTTGCCCTCCAGAGCTGATGTCCCCCCTGCCCTAGCATTTGGGAGGCGTTTGCTCCTCGGTCACCAGGACGGTTTCTTTGCTGACCTTGCCCCCCAAACTCCCCCTGCCGAAAAGCAAACACTTGGAGTAGAGGCCACGTAAAAGGCTGTTGTGAGCCCAGGAATTACATTAAGATAGATGGGTCTAAGTGTGCCAGCCGGGTTGCTGTAAAAATTCATCTCAGAGGAGGAAAAGGAGAAGTGGGTGCCCCACAGAGGGGGCTCCACAGGCCATGTGTGTTTGCGTTTTCAGATCAGCATAATGGGCTGGAGTCCCCTGCGTGGCTGGTGCCCCTGGAGCTTTCCCAGAGGGCTTCAGGTGGTGGTGGGAGTGGGCAGGGCAGCCGGGGCCGAGTCCTTCCCGGGAGGAGTGGGTCTGGGTGGCGATGACAGGCCAGGGACAGTAAGCACAGGAGTCAGAGAAAGTTCCTCTTTCCAGGCAGGCCAAATATAAGCACGGGGGCTCCACCATCCAGGAGTGACAAAGGTGCTGTGTTCCAGCAGGAACCCAACTCAAACCGGGCTTAATGATAATAGACGCTCATCAGAGAACTAAAAGCAAAGACTGCAGAGGTAGAATCAGCCTTCGGGCACAGATGGTTGAAGACTTCATCCGCTGTTTCCTCGAGATTATCCTGATTGGATCTCCCCACCCCCATGAGATGGGGCAGGAGAGGTCACTTACGAGGAGTCCCAAGGATGACGTAGAGAGTTTCACATCAAGTAATTGAGGAGACGTGGATGTTGGGATGTCACTTTGGTGTCCTGCAAGGGACTCCCCAAACTGGATGGCCTGTCAGCCTCATACAGTGAAACCTGGCCAGCGACAGAGTCACCTGTCATTATTTATAGAGAGACCTGGATGCCAGCCCACACCTACAGAATCAGAGGCTTGAGGCAGGACCTGGGCATGGCATCTTTAGGTCACTTAGGTGATGCTGCCGGGGGTTCCAGATCGGCTGGCCTGATCGTGTTGGCTCTTTAAAAAATGAGAGAGAGAGAGAGAGAGAGAGAGAGCGCATGAGTCGGGGAGGGACAGAGAGAGAGGGAGAGAGAGAATCCCAAGCAGCAAGCAGGCTCCGCTCAGCACAGAGCCCAACACAGGGCTCGAACCTGCGAACCGTGAGATCATGACCTGAGCGGAAGTTGGATGCTCAACCGACTGAGCCCCCAGGCGCCCCTGTGTTGGCGTTTTGAACCCTCCATCTGTCATCAGGTCCTGCATGGCCCTTGACACGAGGCCAGGACCATCTTCTGTCCACAAGCCCCCCCCGCCCCGGTTCGGAAACCCAAGCTTTGTTTCTTGCTTCACTTTCTTAAATGAAAACGTTCTCTCTCAGGAGAATTTCTACAATACAACCAAACACTACACGTCAAAAGAGCAAACAACGTTTGCAGCAAACACAGCCAAGGCCCGTGTCCTTACCGACGGTAACCAAGGGTGTATCTGCCGGGCACTGCACAATCCCATCTAATCCTCGCAGCGAGCCTATAACGTGGCTTCTGTTGCCATCCCCATGTTACAGATGAGGAAACCGAGGCACAGAGAGGTTAGGCCACTTGCCCACAGTCACAGAGCTGGAAAGTGGATTCCCACCACGGTAACGCCAGAGCTCAGAAATTCTTGAGAGACGCGCTGATGTGCTTGATGCATAAATGGGCAAAGGGTAAGAAGAAAAAGAGATGACGAGGTGCCAGTTTTTATTTTCAAATTAGCAAATGCTTTTTTTTTTTTTATTACTCTACCCATCGCGGGTGACAGCACTCATGTTGCTATGTGGAAGAATAAATTGCCATAAACTTTTCAGAAATCGATGTGACAGGATGTAGTAAGAGCTGTAAAGCCGAATCAGGGATTTTGTATCTAGGAATCCGTTCTAAGGGAATGATCTACAAACAGACAAAGCAGAGAGCACAGTGTAGCAAAAACAGTCTGAGGGGCTGGGACTGCAGGGAAATGGTTGAGGGGACATGTCATGCATCTGTTGTGGGCGCACAAGAAAGCATTTAAAAATCATGCTTGTAAGGAGTTCTTGCTACTAATGACAACAGATCACCTTATATCGGTGAAAAGGGCAGAACCAAAGTTGTCTGCATAATACCACCTAAATCTCCCCCAAAATAGGCATAGGGGAAAAAAAAGGAGAGGAGAGGTTAACCCCTGGGTGACAGGATCGTGTATGGTTATTTTCTCTTTTTTCAGACTTTTGTCTATTTCTCAGATTTTCGAGAG
This sequence comes from Felis catus, assembly GCF_018350175.1. NCBI lineage: Eukaryota > Metazoa > Chordata > Mammalia > Carnivora > Felidae > Felis > Felis catus. The sequence continues at coordinate 112,277,573 of NC_058377.1, read as the reverse complement.
TGACAGTATTAATTTTTTTGACAGGTACTAATTTCATAAATAGAAAGTTATTCCTTAGAAGGCGCTGTCGCACACGGTTGAGTGGTGTCTCAGCCTCCGTGGCCAAGGTGTTGCTGTTTGCTTCGGGGACGAGAACACTTTTCCTGGGCATTAATTATTTTCCTGGGGCCATTGCTTACCAACCTGATGCCGAGCTGGAGGCTCCTATGGTTTTTGTGATTGTTTTCTTAGCCCTGAAGTGGCCAATCTCGTTTTTGTGTTAATTCCCTAAATAGGTTTTCCCTTGCAATTAAAAGCAGGCAGCAATATCCTTCATCCTTGAAAACTGATGCTTGAGTTTGCTAATTACTTTTCCTCGTATTAAATGCTTGTACTCGTGATGGCCTACAACTGTTTTATAATCTCAGTTTGCACCGAAGTGATGATGCTAAGGGGGATGCCCCGGGGTTTTCCTCAGAGACCATTTGAGTATCTTATGTTTCTTCGGCTGAGAATCGTAGCACGAGCTCTAGCACACATTTGCCTATACCATTACCTGTCACCAAGCTGGGGCTGTGAACAGTTGGAAAAGTTCGGGGGTAATCTGCCAGCCTTCCCCAGCTTCGGCATTAAATCGCACGAAGGACAGGAAACGAAGTTCAGGTTCTGCCCCCTCGGTTGCTGCACCCGTCACTGATCAGCCCATGCTTCCTGGGCCTCAGTGTCCCCATCAGCAAAACGGGTGGTTGGGAGAGTTCGGTCATCAGGACGGGCTGTGTGCCACAAGCTCTGGGCGCATGGGCCGCTGTGAGCGCCGGTCTGGTTAGAAGGCCGAGGCCAGCAGTGCATGCCGTCAGCACTGGCTGGTGACCATCCTGTCCTTCGTTGTCCTTCATGATGCTTGACTAGGAAGAAGGAACCAATGACTGTTAGTGGAACAAACAATAATGGGAAGTCATGATAAGTTCTAATGCTGGCGGGCGATCACCACCACTACCGTCGCAAGCATGGCGTGGTTACAGAGCACACCCACGCGGTGCCAAGCACGTAAGTCAAGAGCACACTGGCCGTAGCTTCTTCATGCGTCTCTGTGGACGGCATATCAGCTGATGCGGCACCTGGCCCGCCCCACCCGCAAGCCCCAAATATCGCTGGCAGCCATGCCCCCGGATCTGGCTCGAACCTCTGCTCCCAGGGCGCGCCCTCTCTGCCTCCCTCCGTTCTCTCCTGGCATGAGTCGGGCTTTTAGGTAATCTTGGAATTTCTCTTCATGATTCCCGTTTTGCCCTCCGGCCACAAATCCCAGGGCTGAGGCCAGAGTCCTGTCGTGGTTTCCCCGGTGCCGGCATCCTTCCCAGACAGTTGTTCAGCCCCAACACCCAGCTCGCATTTCTCTGTCCTGCCTTTCGGGATATTGTGAGAGGCTTTGTCACATGTCCTGCTGGTGCCCACATGGCCAAGCTGGGAACTCTAGCCACCCCACTCCCCCAAATTCTTAACATCTTACTTAAATCATTTTAAAGGGGTATCTAAGTCAATAACTAAGTGAAGACCGAATGCCAGCTGATATGAGCAGGAAGGTAGGGTGACTGGTGAATTCTTGACTTTGAGTCATATTGATACTTCGGTTGTGAAGTTCTGTTGGTTTCACGTCAAAGACAAGCAGGGCCCAGTGGCTGGCTGTGGTCTCTCCAAGTGTGGAGCGTTTCTGTTCTGAAGCTCTGTGGCTTCTTGCTGTGCTCGCGTTGGAAGAGGTCTGGGCCCCTTGGCCAGCCTCTAGCTCTGGCTCCCCTGCTGCTGGGCTGCCGGCACCCAGGTCAGTGCAGAGAGTAAGCATGGCCATCTTGACTTGCCTCTTCACCTCCCTTCCCAGGCTTGCTGGGGTCTCAGCTCCCAGTCACTTTTCAGTGATGACTGAAAAATATTCCTTTGGTAGCAAATAAAAGTCAGCACAGAGGAGCATGTCTGTTTTTGTTGCTGGCCTCCACACGATGCCAGTGCCTGTGGCAAACTGCTGTCATCACAGTCTTGGCCTTTCAAGGCTGGCAGCATTGGGGTCTCTCTGTGTATCCTAGCACTGGGGTCTTTGCTCTCCAGGGCTCTAAAGAGACCCCTGCTCTGAGCAGAGCCCCTGAAAGTGTGGGAGCCTGGACCCCTTTCCTGCACATAGCCATAGCCCCTTTCTGTGCCTAGAGAATGATTCACTTTGTCCTCCATATTGACTGGGAACAGGTGGTCCGGGCTGCGGAGCAGCCCGGAATCCTGCTGAGAAGGTAGATGCGGGCAGTTTAGCGATTGCAAATCTGAAGTCTTGGCTCATTCATTTTGGGGTTCTAATTTGAAGCATCAGTGATTTCAATTTCAGGCTAAAAAAAGATTCAGAATCACTTCAGGGGACCACGGCTGCTGTGCTCAAGGCTCCATAGGCCTAGCAGATGGCAGTGCACTGAGTTGGATAGAGACAGAAAGGAGCCGTGGTCAAGGGCACAGGCTGTGGATTGTGATCTGGGTTTGAATCCAGCCTCTGTCACTTGACTGTTTGAATGCGAACTTGGACAGATCTCTCATCCCTTGGCCTCAGTTCCTTAAACTGTAAATAAAAATGTGTTTGAAGCACGTAGCATGGCTCCTGGCAGGGTGATATCTCAACAATTGGTATGAATTGTACACATCACTTTTACAACTTCATTCATTCAGGTGCTGGGCTGCCATGTGCTGTGGGGAGAAAAGACATGAATCAGACTCAGTTCCTTGGGGAACTCAGCCTGGAAGGGAGCAAAAAGCCCCAAGATAAATTTGAAAAAGGGCTTTGCGAAAGAGATGGTGTCGGCACTGTGCTTAGTTGAGTACGTGGGGTTTCCATAGGCAGAACTCAAGAGGGGGGTTCCAGGGACAGCTTAGAGTGTCGGGAGCGTTCAAGGTGGATTTGGGAAGTGGCCAAATGTTATGGAGCTGGAGGTGACTGGGGCTGGTCCAGAGAGGGCCTGGAATGTCAGTTTAAGTAGGGGCGACAATGTCCGGTCAGTGGCGAGGAGCCATAGGAGAATGCCAGAAATGGGATCTCTCCGTGGTGCTGAACCTCTCCAGGGTGTGGGGACCTCTGCAAGGCATGGGACCTCTCCAGGGTGCTGAACCGCTCCAGGGTCCTGAACCTCTACAGGGTATGGGGATCTCTCTAGGGTGTAGGGACCCCTCCTGAGAGCTGGGAGGATGGGGCCTCCCTCAGGAGAAGCAGCCTGGTGGGAGGCCTCAGTGCTTCCTTTCTCATTCCCTTCCCTGGGTCCTGTATCCTTGGCCTTCCTGGGCACTGCAGCTTATTATTCAGCAAGTGTGCTTGCCTGCTTGCTGGGAAAATCTCTCCTGTGAGGAGAGGTGAAGGGACCAGTATGGCTCGAGCATTTGTGGCAGCCTATGCTCTAAGCCAGCCTTCACTCCGTCACTGAGATCGCAGCTTACATGTCACCTTCCCAGAGGGGACTCACTGGGCACCCTCTGGTTGCCCCCGACTCTGACACTCCACTGTGTGTTTCCTCCACCATCAGAATCATATGTGTTGGGTGGTTGACTTACTGTCCATCTCTCTCATGAGAATGCCTGCTCCCTGCAGGCTGGGGAGCTTGCTGACCTGGTCCCTGCTGTGTATCCAGCACCCAGTAGATGCTTGATGCTTAACAGAAGCCCCAAAACCTGTGTTCAGTGATGGACACTCCTGAGAAGTAGGCATTTTATGCCTTCTTTGCAGGTGACGGGACTGAGAGATTCGACGGCTGCTGAGGGCCCCAGAGAGAGTGCTGACTCCCAAGCCTGCATCTGACTGATGCCCTGAGAAAGTCTAAAGTTTTTCAGACATAATCTTATAACTGTCTTCCCCAACCCAGGAAGGATGCTGTAGACCCAGCCCCAGTCTATATGCGGTGAGGTCTACAGGAGGCATGGTGAGCCAAGAGCTCCACGTTGGAAACTTCTAGCCCAGGGTTCTCTGATGTGCCTCTTGACTCCCCTGAAAGGAGCCCTCCTGGGTCCTCACCACCTGCCCTCCCTCCCTCCCTTCCTCCCACGCACTCACCTCCCCATGTGCTCAGCAGGCTCTCGTTAGCATTGATTTGTCTGTCTGCCGTGCCCTTTTGTGGGGCATTTCATGATACAAGCGGTTAGGTTGGCAAATGAAATGAAGGAAGGCCTCATGCTAAATGCCCTGTTGGATCTTCTAATTGATGGAGTTTGTCAGTCCTGGGAACTAGGCTGTGTGCAGGCCAACAATAAGAAGAGTTAAGAAGAGAATGGCTGGGGAAGGGGACATGGAAGGCCATGGTTACCATCCGATGCTGTGAAGTCATGAGTGGTCTGCTCTGAGACCACTGAGACCAACCTCCCCCAGGCGGAATTTCCAATCGCCTCTACCTGGACCTTTGGTTTCACGTAACAGACTTTTTCGTGCACCTCCTCTGTGCTCAGCCCTCGGTCAAGGAGATGAGTGGAGGCCATCTTTGCTCTCAAGGGGCAAAGTGGAGTGGGGAGGGAGGCCCGCAAACCTCTGCTGGGACTCAGAGCTGGGGCACCGAGGAAGGGATGGTTATTCAGATGAGCTAGGGAGGCAGCACACACATCCAGCCTGGAAAGACAGATGGGCCTTAACCCTGGCCCTCTCTCCCTGGTCTCCTGAACGTGCCACACTTCCTCCCACCCCCAGCACTTGCCCACACTGCTCACTCGTGCTCTCTGTTACCTCTCTCCTATCTCCACCTCCTCCACCTGCGTAACTGGCTCACCCTTGGATCTCTGCTTGGTAGCCCCTCCTCAGGGAAGCCTCTCTGACAGTCCCTGAGACAGCCACTAGCAGCACGTGTCCTTGTCCCCTCCTGACCTGACCTCAGGGGCCAGCCAGAGCCCAGCTCATGACAGGTACACAGTCAGGGTCCGTTAAATGGTGGGAGACACCACAGGGGGAGGGCACAGCCAGAGGAAGACTCAGGGGCAGAAGCACATAGACCTGTGTGGGAAATGTCAGGAGGCCCAGGAAGGATGAACAGGATGGGCCCTCCAAGTCAGGGAGGGCCTTAAATGGGAGCTGAGTCATTGGGCCTCACTCTGTCGCCAGAGGCATGCTCGCTCGGGGATTTTAGCAGGAACTTCCGAGGCCTGCCGATCGCTAGGCTAGAGCCTTGCTGGAGAAGGGAGGTGGAGGCAGACTGGAGGCCACTGCCCTTGAGAAGCAGGTGAGGGTGGGGATTAAACGCTCAGTCCCAGGAGGCAGCCCATCTGGGTCCAAATCCAGCTGCCCTACCTATGCGCTGTGTGGCCTCAGGCAAGTTACACAGCCCCTCTGTGCCTCAATTTCTTTGCCAGCAAAGTGGGATTAAGAAGAGTATCTCTCTCCTAGAGCCATTTTCTGCTCCAGGGAGACTTCCCCACCTTCACTCTTCAGGAAGATCCTGTCCTTACCGTGGACCACAGGACTCTACGGCCCCAGCCTCCCTGCCCCCAGTCCCCTGCCCATCCCTTCCCTCCCCGGGGACACCCTCCCGCCAGGCCTTCCCTGACCCACCTCATCCGAGAGGTACAGACCTCCACAAACTGCAGCCGCTACTGAGGGATGCATCTCTTCTCAGCTTGGCCACACGTTGAGTTTACATGACCCAAGGATGTGCTGGCTGAACATCTCCCCTCCAGAGCCCGGGTCCCCTCTGTGGGCAGAGCCCTCTTCCAGGGGGCGCCTGGGGCCATCCCAGCACCCAGGAAAACAGAGTCTGGTGCAGCAGGAGCCTAGAGTATGTCTGTTGGTTGAATGGATGAGCTGTGATCCCGGCCCTGGCCCAGAGGCTGGCTGACACCAATGAGGACAGCGGGGCACCCTGAGAGCTCATGCCGGGCACTTCCGCGTCGGAGGGGTGGCTGGTCTCTCCTGGACCACCTCCCTCGCATCCCCCCCAGTCAGGGCCAGGACCTCAAAAGGCGGACAGAGACACAGGGGGCGACTGACTTACATCAGAGGGAACCGCACTTGGCCAGTCCTTCCCCTGAAGTTCCAGAATTCTCTCAAGAATTCTCTCCCGCTGCCTACTCCAATCCCACAGCCTTTATAGGGGGGTGTGTGCCCCTGCTCTCAGAAAACGTTAGGGATTTGGAGTAAACTCTGCCCCCGTGTATTCTTGCTGAGGGGTTTTTACATTAGTGCTGTTTCTTTAGGGTTGGCGTAAGTCACGTCCACCCGGGTAAAACTGGGAATACAGACAAGCCAAAGGGAGAAGTCAGCTGACGCCGACAGGAGACGGGGCTGCCGTACTGCTTACCTTCTCAGGTTGTCATTTCTTTGTACGTGTCTGTCAGAGACACATTTTGCCACGTGTGTATACGCGTGTACTCTTTTTGTGCGTATCCTTGTTATTGTGATAAAATACACACACCATAAAACTGACCAGTTTAGCCATTTTTGAAGTTTAAGCCATTTTGTGCGACCATCTCCTGTCTCTAGTCCCAGAACGTTTTCAACCCCCACGAAGACACCCGTCTCCATTAGCAGCCACCTCCCATCCCGCCGCTTCCCTGCGCCTCGGGCCGCCACTGATCGACTTTCTGTGTCCATGGGTTTGCCTGGACGCGTGGGTTTGTTCTGGACGCTCCATTGGCCTGGAGTCCTACGACACGTGGCCTTTTGTGCTGGCTCCTTCCACTGAGAACATTTCCACCGTTCACCCACAAGGTAGGGTGTGCCAGCACATCCTTCTTTCTGTGGCCAAATAACATTCCGTTGTGTGGATGACCCACACTGTGCTTGTCCATTCGTCCGCTGGTGGACGTTCAGATGTTCGGGTGCTTTCCGGCTTTGACTCTCGTGCATAAGGCAGCTATGAATGTGCGTGTGCAAGCCTTTGTTGGGGTCCCTGTTCCCGGTTCCTCGGGGTGTGCACCTCCGAGCGGACTTGCTGGGTCATGTAATTCTGTGTTTATGTAAACTGCTGACCCAGCCTCGGGGGGAAGCGACAGGCGTTCCGTGAGCGCCTAGCAAACGGCCATCTTTATGCTCAGCCTGGCAGGGGAAACGGGAGAGCGGAGGGAAGGGGAGGCAGCTCCGGCCCACGGACCCAGAACTCAAACCCACCAGCACCTTCGCTGCCGGACAGCCTGTGCTGGCTGCAAATGACATCAGCCACGGTGATGACGGTAACAACGGGAAATGCTCCCATCCCACGCGCACGGACTCACTCGGTGCTCAGTTTCATTGGGATATTCCTGTCAGCTCTTTGTTTTTCTGCGTGAGGAGCCTGGGGCACAGAGAGGGGAACTCACTTGCCTGCAGACGCACAGCAAGCAAGCAGCCGAGCCGGGCTGTGGTCCAGGCAGGTGATTGCTTCGGAGGCCATGCTGTGAGCTTCTCCACTGTGAGGCCTGGAGTAGGGGACGGGGTGAAGGGACCGGCCAGGGAAGGAGCACGGTGGGCTGGGGGGAGGGGGACAGAAACAGAACCAGTGCTTGTGTGCACTGGTGAAGCAGCATCCACGCAAAGCATCCTGCCCAGCATCCAGCGTGCGGCTAAGCAAGGGGCAGGGCCTGAGAGATGGGGGTTGGGAGGTGGTGGGGTGGGAACAGCTCCCAGGGCTGTGGTGTCACCGTCACTGGAGCTGGCCTGGAAGTGGTAGGGCACACTTCAAAATGCACCTTCCCAAGGGGGTGGCTTTTGTTAAGGAGACGCTTAGGCCCGTTGACCCTGGTTTTGCAGAGGCTGGGACAGGAGGCGGTAGGGCTGAGGGGGGCAGGGCCAGAGCAGCCAGGAGACCGCTGGTGGCACAGCAGGAGGGACTAGAGGACGGATGTGCAGACGGGCAGACAGCTGGGTTTCGATGACTGATCATCTCGGAGGCCATCGGCGGGTGGCTGGGAGGAGGGCCAGAGGTGGGAGGAATGAGGGAACCCGGGAAGGACACCTCAGATGAAGTGGGTCACGGCCTCCTGGGGGGGCAGTGGGGGCAGCGGGTGCCAGCAGCAGCTCCAAGCGGGGGCAGTCCCTCGAGCCCCAGGACTCCCAGCCAGGTGGGCGGAGTTTGTGTCCGCTGACAGGTCATGGTCCCCCACGGGAGCCGCCCTGTCTGCTGCCACTGCCACCTCGTGTGGATGCCCCCCTCTCAGCCCTGTGCCTCCAGAGCGCGGGTCCAGGACGCTCTGGTTCACCAGCAAGGACGCTGAGGCTCAGGAGGACCACGGGCCTGGCTCTCACGGCGGGCCTGGAGCCAGAGGGCCGCCGTGCCCTCCGTGTCTTCCCAGGGCGGGCCTCATCGCCCGGCACGGAGGCCCAACCAGAGACGGCAAAGTGGTTCAGGGCCCGAAAGGAGGTGTGGACTAAGCAGATGGAAAGTCCGTGGAGGGAGAGGCTGTGACTGATAGGAAGATACCTGGAGGGCTTCCTGGAGGAGGTAGGAGAGCAGGGTCTTTCCACCTCAAGGGGAACCGGTTAAGGATGGAAGAAAAGCCAGAGCGACCCCGTCTCCCCAAAATGCTTCTCAATTGTGTGATCCTAGAATTTCCTGTATAATTGAGAGAACTCATTTCGAACCGGCTCAGCACGTAGAGAGAATGCGCTGATTTGAGTGACGAAAATTCCAGGGATGTTTGGCTTCAGGCCCAGCTGGACACAGGCGCTCGCTCAGCAGTGTCCCCCCAGGACCTCGCTCCCCGTCTCAGCTCTGGGTTCCTCTGTGTTGGCTTCTCGCCAGAGCGAGCTCTCCCCACAAAGGTGGCAGAGTCAGGATCTCCAGGACTTTATCGCATCATGGAGGAACCCCAGCAAACAGGAGCACCCCGTTGGCCTGCCTCAGGTCACAGGACCGTCGCAGAGCCAGTGCTGGACGAGGCTGATGGAAGGTGCCGGGCGGGGTCACATGCCCTCCCCAGCGGGGGTGGGCTGGTTCCCAAAGGAAGGTTGAGTCCCGGGTATAGGGACAAGGAAGGCAATCGACGGGGCCGGCAGATGCACCAGCCTGCCATGGATTTCTGCCTCTCTGAGCTTATCATGCACGCTGTCCGCGGGCCCGTTCAGCCCTGGCCCTGAGGCGGGCCTCTGTGTTCTGTGCGGGAGAACACAGGTTCTCTGATACCCCCGTTCCAGTGACACAGACCCTGTGGTAAACTGAGGCAAAGGGGCCCCAAATTCCATGCTCTGTGGAGTATCCAGACCTGGTCCCAGGCACAGGCAGGGGCGTGTGGCCACGTAAGGTGTCTGTGCCTTGTAAGGACCTCCAGGTCCCTTCCGCACCGCCCCCCAGGCTTGGCTGAGCAGTGTCCCAGTGTTCAGAGGCTGAGCACGCCCCTCCTCTGCCCCAGAAGCCTTCAGGCCACAGCTCCTGCATGGAGCACAATCTCGGAAGTCGCGACTCCTCCTGGTTTGCACACGGCCGGCTTCTTGCTGTCCCCACGTGGTGGAGAGGGCAAGAGACCATCTCTCTGGGGCCCCTCTTACAAGGGCACTATCCCATCATGGGGCCCCCACCCTCGTGACCTCATAGAACCCACTGCGAGTTAGGGCTTCAACATAAGAATCTGGGGGGAACTCAAACCTTCAATGTCCAGAAGAGCGTGCTAGGGAAGCGAGCTCCTGGCCCTTTGACCCGCCGTGCGGGGCGAGGGCACGTATGGAGCTCCCTGGAAGACTCGGCCTCGGCAGGCAGCAGGGAAACGATCTCTCCTGCCTGAGACTCTCAGCCACTTGCACCGACTGGCCCAGTGTCAGGAGGCAGCCGGGGAGACCAGGAAGGCTACTCTCCCGGCAGCTGGTCCCCAGCCTATGGTAGCAGGGGCCACACAGCACTGGGAATAACAGCACTCTGTGCTCATGGCTGAGCGCCCACCGTGGGCCAAGACCTCCTCCCGCCCCCACCAGCCTCCCAAAGGGACGTGGCTTCAGGGAATCGGGGTTTGGTGAGCATGCCAACCTCGGGAGGGAGAGACAAGGCAGGACGTGAACCCGCGTGCAGCTCTGGGCGGGTAGCTCTTGAACACTGTGTGTTCTCCTGGGTCAGGGAAGGGGGCCGCCCGGGCCCCAGCACCCCCGGGCTCTGTTGCGTCTTCCTGGGACATGTCAGTCCCTGGGCAGGAGGTGACTCAGCCCGGGGCCTGGTGGCAGCAGTCCAGCCCCCGCAGCGGTGATGTGGGGACCGTGGTGATTAGTTTCCATTCCAGCGTCTGGCCTGGCCTCATCTGTTCCAGGAAGAAATTGTGTTAATTTTCTAGGAGTGCTTTTTAATAAGCCTTCTGGGCAGAAAGGCCTGATTTGGTTTGGGGGGGGGGGTGCACATTTTGGTTTGGTTTTTGTTTTTGTTTTTGTTTTGAGAACAGGCTGTGTGCCCAGCAGCATCCCTTGGCCAGCCCTGTCCCTGCCCGCGGCCCCGCCTGCTCACCCCTGCCTCCACCGCGTCCTCCCCGCATGGCCCTCCCACTTGCCCAGCGTCCCTGCTGGGCAGGGGCCACCCTACATGGAGAGCCGCCTCCTCGTTTGTTTGTGGCGGCCCAGATGCAGCTCTTGGCACAAGGCACGGGTTATTGTTCCGGGGACCGGGGGGTGACGTGACGGATGCGGTGACCGTCGGGCTCGGTGACCGTGTGAGGTCCGGCCAGCAGGTCTGGGCCCAGATGCTGACGCCACCCTCTCTCCCGCTTTGCTCCGTGAGGCCTGAGGAAGAGGTGCCTTCAAAGATCATCCTGCTTTCCTGCAGGAATGGGAACATGGCCACCTCGCTCAGAGCAGGAGCTCGCCTGGAGGAGGGGCTGCCCTGGGATGCCCCCCCCCCCCTCAGTTCTCACCTCTGTCCCCAAAGTGACCAGGCTGGGCGGCGGGGGCGGGGGGCACTGGGAAACAGAGGACACCGTGTGATCTACTCCATGATCACCGAGCCTCCAGACTGATGGAGACACAGAGTGGACAGTGGACGCTGGGGCCGAGGGGGGGGAGGGGGGGTCACCATGTCACGGGGACAGAGTTTCCTTTTGGGAAGATGGACATTTCTGGAGACAGGTGGTGCGGACGGCTACCCAACAGGGTGGATGTAGTTAATGCCGCTGAGCTGTGCGCGTGGAGATGGTTAAAATGCAAATTTTGTGTTATGTGTACTTTGCTCCAATTAAAAAAAAATTTTTTAAGGAAGCAACGTTCTTGACTTAAAAAAAAAAACCAAAACACAACTCTTTGAACAAGAAGGCTTTACCGTTAGAGCTGGGGCTGGTCACGGCCTGTTTCCTTAGCTCCGAAACAAAATGGGTGATGTCCCTGCGCCCTGCACATGGCCCTCGGGTCCGCAGAGACTGGGCCGTGCGGTGACCTGTTCCGTGGGGGACGCGCCCCTCACACCTACGTGCGTATTCTCTGCAGCCGTGCTTGAAATGGCAAAAAGATAGGAAGGACCCTGACGGCCTGTGGCCGGTAGGGCTGAGTCGGGGAGGGGACCGCATGCATCCCGCCCTCTGTGCACCTTTCCTCCCCCCCCCACAGCCCCTTGACCCGCTTCCTGTTTACTCAGGGCTCTTATCCACGCAGGGGTCAAATTCACAGTGTGTCAGGAGTCAGTCCCGCTCCCCCCCAGATGGGACCAGACACCCACCTGCAGCCAGAGCACCTGGCACAGGCAGGTGTCCAATAATTCCTCGTCACACGAGCAGAAAGTACACACGAGTTAGAAGCAAAGAGGGGAGCGTGCATGCGAGGCACAGAGCTGTCCCCAGTGAGTGTTCCTCAGTGACAGACACAGGACGATCGCCGTAGTTGACAATATCTGTGCCGTCTTGAAAACATGCAAAATCCTGTATTCATTCTCCATGCTCTGGATTTTCCTAGGGAACACAAAAGTGCACAGAAAGTGCTGGAAGTCTGCGCACCGACTTGGTAACGGGGTGACCGGGGGGAGGAGATGGGTGTGGGGTGAGTCAGGGGCATCTGGCTCTTCTGGAACGTAACTTCTTTAAAACTTGCGTCCGTCCCTAATGACAACGGCATCCGTGGCGAGGTGACGGCTCTCGGGCCGGGGGTGCTGTGGCTGCATTCTTGTCCCCGTCTCTCCAAGGACCTGTGTCACTCTTAGCCACCCTCGGCGGGGAGCCCCGAGCCAGATACAAATCTCCGGGAAATGCATGCCCCGTTTGTGTCACCTGCGATTTCCCAGAGTCGCGGGGAGGTGCCTGGGAAGGTGAAGGAAGCTGGTGCGGGAGGGCTGTCCCCGTAAATCACACAGACTCGTAACCGTTCACAAAAGCGGTTCACAGGTGACGCTGCACGGTGTCACCTTCCTCCCTGACTTAATGCCGAGTGCCCCTTTGTCACTCACTCGGTGCCTTGTCCGTTGACCGCCCATGTCCTGTACATTCCCCCCCGGCGCTTGCCGTGAGGGATTTAAATTTGAACCGAATGGAAAATCAAAGTTTCCAAGGCCGGGGCATTTTCAGCCACGATAATCTACCTGGAATCCAGAGCTATTGCCAGTCGTTCCTAGGAGTGGTTTGTGATCCAGCACGGTGCACGAAGCATGCGGACGGCTCTGTCTGGTTGATGGCAAAGCTCATGAACCTGCCCAACTGGAAGAGCCTCCCTGGGGATTGCCGGTGACGAGGGGCAGGCCCCAGGCCCGGTCAACTTTCCCATCGTGGCGCCCGGCCCCCCCTGACTTTCTCCCCAGCCCCGGGAGCTCCCAGGAAAGAGGCTCCGTGCCATCACCCCAGAGAGGCAGACCGATGACAATCCCGGGTGCTGGGCCATCACGCAGGCGACCTGCCCTCTCCGGCCAGCCGAGCCGCAAGCCGAGCAGAGGCTCCCCGCCTGCTCAGCTGCCCCTGTGCCCGTGCCCTGTAACAGACAGGCCCCAGGGGGATAGTGGCTGGAATTGAATGATGGAAGTCTGTTCCTCCCTCCTCCCAAGTCCCAAACGGGCCTCCCCAGCGGCAGCCACTGTCGTCCACACTGCAATTCAGAGAGCCAGGCTCGGCCCCTCCCCTGGTTCCTCTGCTCTGGACGTGGGGAGGCCCTGGTCACTGGGCCCCACCGCATCTGGCTGGCAGGAGGGCGACGCAAGGAAGGGCACACGAACCCCCGGTCGTGTTCCGTGGGCGAGAGCCGTGTCTCGGGGTTACTCCTCGCTGCGGGGCGGGGGTGGTCAGTGCCGCCAGCTCCCCGTGCGTCGGGAAGGAGAGCCCGCGGCCAGTCCCCACCGCTGACCGACGGGTGCCTTGTGACGGATCCTAGTGGACAAAGTTAGGGACTTGTAAGAGAAACACAACGCAGAAAACTTGCCCTGAGTTCTGCGCCGTATCTGTGGTTACTCTTCATAGGGAGGGATGCCGAGCAGTGGCCAGTGTGTGATTTTAGCAGCCTGAGATCTTGCAACCTGAGCAAAGAGGTTCTCTCCATCCCTCTGGGCCCCAGGAGGCCACAGTAATGACACTGGCCACTTGAACTATCAGCCTGGCATTCTTGTCCCCATTTTATAGATGAAGATCCAGGGGCTCACCCAGGAATGCAGGGTCCAGACTTGACGGTGCTTGTGGAAGAACCCCTCCGACCTCTCCCCCACCTCCAGCAGGAGGGGTAGCTCCGGGGGAGTTGCAGGGGTGAGGCGGGCTGAGAGGGTGGCTCTCAGAGAAGGGGACTGCACATGGGTGTGACCTGGGGGTGCCCCTGTGCCACACCCCTGTCCGCGGGGCCCAGGTGCATCACACTGTGATCCCGGGTCAGGGCTCAGGTCCCAGTGTCACGCAATCTTCGCATGGCCCAAAGGGGCCCTTACAAGGGCACTAATCCCATTCGTGGGGCTCCCCTCGTGACCCAATCACCTCCCAGGGCCCCACCTCCCAATCCCATCACTTAGGTAGAGACACAAACAGGTAGTCGATAGCCAGGAACCCAAATTATTCTAGGAAATGTTTCTCTTGCAAATGTTGGTAATTATTCAGGTATTATTATTATTATTATTACACAGGAAAGTCTAAGCAGATTTACAAAATGCGCCGCCCAGATCCACGGAGCTTCCGCCAGCACAGCACAGGGCCCTTTGTTCTGAGCCGCCCGGACCCCCTCTTCTCCGCTTCAGTAGAAGGAGGCAGGGTCCCTCCCCCTGGATCCCAGTTCACCAGGGATGGTCCGCAGGGGACACCCCGCCAGAGTGTCCTCACCTGTAAGTGGGGTCGGGCGAGTGTGCAGGGGCAGGACTCGGTGACCGCATGAGCAGCTCATCCGGCACAGAGCCCAGTGCTTGGCGGGTCCTCAGGGATCACGCGGTTTCTGCTCCGGCCTCTGCTTCGGAAGCTTCCCTTCCCGGCAACAGGTGTTCACGCTGGCCCACCGCCCTTGGACTCGGGGGCACACACGCCGACGTGATTAGTGCACTTATCAGACCATGCGATCAACCTCTTTGCAGGAGGAAATTAGCCCCAGATTGCCGCGTGCCTCACAGTGCGCCGTGGACCGCCTTCCAGCTTCTTCTCGCTGGCCCGGGAGCGCTGCCGCGCACGGACCTGCCCGCGCGGGCCGCCTGGACGGACCCCTGAGAGCCCCAGGCTCAGCGCACCTGGCCGTGCAGCCGAAGCAGGCTGGTGGCTCCCAGACCTCGCACGGGGCTGAGCCTGGCACACAGCGGACTCGCTGGCCCTCTCGAGGCTGTTCTGGGTGCCCGGGTGGCCTCACCTTGGGATTTCCCTGCACTGCCTGGAGGGCGAGAGGGTCTGAGGTTACAGGGCTCCCAGCATTCTGGGGGTGCCGGCACACTCAGGGAGCCCGGTCTTCCTCTCTGTCCCAGCCCTATGAGTGTCAGGTGTCACTCATGTGAGTGCACGTCCTCCGTGAGGTGCTTGCTGCCTGGAGGGGTCTGGAGGGAGGTTGAGATGCGCGCGCGCGCTCGCTCTCTCTCTCTCTCTCTCTCCTCTCTCTCTCTCTCTCTCTCTCTCCCCCTCCCCCTCCCCCTCCTTCCTGCCATCCTTCTGCGCTTTTGTCTTTCAAACCTGGATTCTGCTTTCCAGGAAGTATTGCCCTGCTCACCCGGCCAGGCCTTGAAGACAGGCAGGGATGGAACAAATTTGGGAGCCCAGGCCCCCCTGCCCCCTGTCTGTGAATAACAAACAAAGGTCCGCTCCCCTGCAGGCACACCCGGTCTGGTCAGGCTAGCTGTGGAGGTTCTCATTGATGGGAAAGGGCAGGATTCTTGCCACCAGGTCAAGTGCAGAGTGTTCGTTTGGAAAACCTGTATTGAGAATCCGTTCTGAGCCCTACAGGGACTCGGCCAGGAGAGGGGGGCATCCCCTGGAGCCAGTGCGCCGTAAACATGTCAGCAAAGAACCGTGGCAGGACGTTGAAGGGACGGTGGAGAGGGAAACAGGTGCACCCACACCTGCACACAATGCATGCACGCACACGCACATGCACGCCGCAGGAGGTCAGTAACAACCATTCACAGCCCCTAATCCCTGGGGCCTGTAAATGTCACCTTGTGTGGAAAAAGGGTCTTTGCAAACATGAATGCAAAAAACACGGGGACGACCCTGGTTTCTCCAGGGGGAGGTTAAATACCATCACTCGTGTCCTCATCCGAGACAGGGAGGGAGGCCGTGCCTTCTGAGGATGTGGACCCGCTGACACCCTGATTTCTGACTTCTGGCCTCCAGAACTGAGAGAGAATAAATTGCTGTGTTCAACTGTCAAGTCTGTGGTCGATTGTCACGGCGACCTCAGGGCAGTTGCACACACACGTCCGTGCCTGGATGCTGTGGGAGTGACAGCAGGGACAGAGCCTTTATCTCTGGGGGATCAGGAAAGAACCCCGGAGGGGAGACGTCTAGGCTGAAACCCGCATGCGGGGAGGGCGCTGGGAAGGGTGGGCCAAGCGGCGTGGGCGGTGAGTGCAAAGCCCTGCCCAGGGCGGGAAAGGGCTCCATATGTTCTGGAACGCCCTGGGAGGGAGCGGATGCAGTGGGGAAAAGGATGGGACCCAGGTCCCACAGGGCCTTTTAAGTTGCAGGAAGGCCCAGGGCAACGGGGGGCCATTGGGGTTTTTGAGCAAGGTTGGGCCGAGTGTAAGGACTTATGAAGACCCGCACGGAGAGCTGGCCTTCAGGAAATTACAGCCTGCATTTACTTGTCCCCTCCACGCCCCCCTCTTCTGCAATGACATCTTTTTAATTATTTTCTAAATTGGGGAAAAATACACGTAACAATTTACCATCTTAAGCGTGTTTAGTGCACAGCTCAGCGACATGAAGCGTATTCCCACGTTGGTGCAGCCATCACCACCAGCCGCCTCCAGAACTTTCCATCTTCCCCAACGGACACCCTGTCCCCATGAAACACGGGCCCCCAGCCCCGGCGCCCACCGTCCACTCTCTGTCTCCATGAATCCGACCTCTTTGGGTCCCTCATGTTGCTGGAACCTGGCGGTATTTATCCTCGTATGTCTGCCTCCTTTATAAGGCTGAACAATAGTTCGTCGTGTGCCTATGCCGCATTTGGTTTATCCGTGGACCCTTGAGTTTTCCACGCTTTGGCCGCTGTGAGCCATGCTGCTGTGAACGTGGGTGTGCAAATATCTGCTGGAGTCCCTGCTTTCAATTAATTCTTTTGGATGTATACCCAGAAGTGGGACTGCTGGGTCCAACGGTAATTTCGTATTTAATTTTTTGAGGAGCTGCCATCACGATTTCTGCCGCAGCTGCGCCCTTTACGTCCCCGCCAATGGTGCGCAAGGTTCCAGTCTCTCCACATCCTTGCCAGCCCCTGTCATTTTGTTGCTCCGAGAGTAGCCATCCTAATGGGCACCCCCATCCACGGTGTGGATTTGCACAACGGCTAGCCGTGTTGGGCAGCTTTCCGGGTGCTTGTTGGACATTTGCACGTCAGCCGCGGAGAAGCATCGACTCAAGTCCTTTGCCCATCTTTTAATCGAAATGACTGTTCTTGTTGTTGAGTTGTAGGACTTCTTTATGTATTGTGGATATTAATCCCTTATCGGCTACATCCCTTGCCAAGCATTTTCTCCTATTCTCAGGGTCGCCTTTTCACTCTGTTGACCGTGCCCTTTCATGCACGCAAGGTTTTCATCTTGATGAAATCTGACTTGTCTCTTTTCCCGTTTGTCACCTGTGCCTTCGGTGGCGTGGCCCAGCAATCGTGACCATCCTGCTGTTCCTTTTTTCTCTTTCATATCACATCCCTCTCGCTCATGAGACCCCATGCCACTGTCCCACCTAAGCATCCGGCACGGTCCCTCAGAAATGTCCTGTCACGGCGGCGACTCTGACTCGGGACTCCGTGTGGCACTTGGTAGCTCTGCCCCGGCCCCGTTCTCCTCCAGTCTCTTCCATCCCTCCGCTGTCCCTGCCGTCAGTGTGTTGGGGGACTGGGTCAGTTGGCTGTAGGCTGCCCACACCCTGGATGGATCTCTGCCTCCTTGTGTGTCTCTCAGGGCCGCCTACTTCTGGCAGCCCCGTTGTGCTGGGTCCACAAGCACGGGGGTGGGGGGACCACATGCTCCATGCCTCACATCCTCAGGGCCCCAGAGATCGGGCAGCAGGTGGCCGGCTCCTCCACCAGGAAGCCCCTCTGGCCTTCCACCCAGGGGGCCTCTCCCCGGGGCGGGCTCTGCGGGCACTGATGAGCTCACCAGAGTTGGCACACGGTGCTTTCCTAATCCTGACACACCTTCCTCGGTTATTAGCAGGGTCCTCCCATCATGAAGAGCGTTCCCTTATCAGATAGGACGATTGGGCTAAAATGCTATCTGTCCAAGGGGGCAAAATACGTGCTGAACTCTTTCCTCTTCGTTGTCAAGTTTCTCTGCAAGGACTGGTGCTCCGTGATCTGCGTTCACGTCCAGGAAATTGGCTTGGTATTGCTTCTTCTGGGGGGGGGGCGGGGTCTTTGTCTGTTTCTGTCTTTGTCTCTGTCTCTCTGTCTCTGTCTCTGCCTCTTAACATCATGACAGACGCGGGATTTTGTACGTAAAGTGTGTCTAAATCACAGTTGCGGGACATTATTCCCTTTGATGTCCAGATTGTTTCATTTTGCGGGTGCCCGGGTCTGGGCACCTGTCCTCAGCTTGCACCCGTGACTCCCCCACCCCTGTCGCCCCTCGTCAGTCAGCCCCTCAGTCCGTAGTAATCTCTGTCTGTGACCCAGCCTCCCGGGACCCATGTGGCTGCACAGTGCCCTCTGCTTCTGTTGTCTCCTCGGTCCCCTCTGCCCCTCCTGGTGGCCTTCCAAATCAACACACCGTATTTCAAGAAATTAAAATTAATAATCTTTTTCTGAAGCCCTCTTTCTTTTCTTCCTCCCTCCTCCCCTTCTTCCTTCCTCCCTCCCTCCCTCCCTCCCTCCCTTCCTTCCTCCCTCCCTCTCTTCCTTCGTCCCTCCCTCCCTCCCTCCCTCCCTCCCTCCCTTCCTCCCTTCCTTCCTCTCTCCCTCCCTCCCTCTCTTCCTTCGTCCCTCCCTCCCTCCCTTCCTTCCTCCCTCCCTCTCTTCCTTCGTCCCTCCCTCCCTCCCTCCCTCCCTTCCTTCCTCCCTCCCTCCCTCCCTCCCTCCCTTCCTCCCTCCCTCCCTTCCTCCCTTCCTTCCTCTCTCCCTCCCTCCCTCTCTTCCTTCGTCCCTCCCTCCCTCCCTCCCTCCCTTCCTTCCTTCCTCCCTCCCTCTCTTCCTTCGTCCCTCCCTCCCTCCCTCCCTCCCTCCCTCCCTTCCTTCCTCCCTCCCTCCCTCCCTCCCTTCCTTCCTCCCTCCCTCTCTTCCTTCGTCCCTCCCTCCCTCCCTCCCTCCCTTCCTTCCTCCCTCCCTCCCTTCCTCCCTTCCTTCCTCTCTCCCTCCCTCCCTCTCTTCCTTCGTCCCTCCCTCCCTCCCTCCCTCCCTTCCTTCCTCCCTCCCTCCCTCCCTCCCTTCCTTCCTCCCTCCCTCTCTTCCTTCGTCCCTCCCTCCCTCCCTCCCTCCCTCTCTCTCCCTCCCTTCCTTCCTCCCTCCCTCTCTTCCTTCGTCCCTCCCTCCCTCCCTCCCTCCCTCCCTCCCTTCCTTCCTCCCTCCCTCTCTTCCTTCGTCCCTCCCTCCCTCCCTCCCTCCCTTCCTCCCTTCCTTCCTCCCTCCCTCCCTCCCTTCCTTCCTCCCTCCCTCCCTCCCTCCCTTCCTTCCTTCCTCCCTCCCTCTCTTCCTTCGTCCCTCCCTCCCTCCCTTCCTCCCTTCCTTCCTCTCTCCCTCCCTCCCTCTCTTCCTTCGTCCCTCCCTCCCTCCCTCCCTCCCTTCCTTCCTTCCTCCCTCCCTCTCTTCCTTCGTCCCTCCCTCCCTCCCTCCCTCCCTCCCTTCCTCCCTTCCTTCCTCCCTCCCTCCCTCCCTCCCTCCCTTCCTTCCTCCCTCCCTCCCTCCCTCCCTTCCTTCCTTCCTCCCTCCCTCTCTTCCTTCGTCCCTCCCTCCCTCCCTTCCTCCCTTCCTTCCTCTCTCCCTCCCTCCCTCTCTTCCTTCGTCCCTCCCTCCCTCCCTCCCTCCCTTCCTTCCTTCCTCCCTCCCTCTCTTCCTTCGTCCCTCCCTCCCTCCCCCCCTTTCTCCCTCCCTCCCTCCCTCCTTCCCTCCCTCCCTCCCTTCCTTCCTCCCTCCCTCCCTCCCTCCCTCCCTTCCTTCCTCCCTCCCTCTCTTCCTTCGTCCCTCCCTCCCTCCCTCCCTCCCTCCCTTCCTTCCTTCCTTCCTCCCTCCCTCTCCTCCTTCGTCCCTCCCTCCCTCCCTCCCTCCCTCCCTCCCTTCCTCCCTTCCTTCCTCTCTCCCTCCCTCCCTCTCTTCCTTCGTCCCTCCCTCCCTCCCTCCCTCCCTTCCTCCCTCCCTCCCTTCCTCCCTTCCTTCCTCCCTCCCTCCCTCCCTTCCTTCCTTCCTCCCTCCCTCTCTTCCTTCGTCCCTCCCTCCCTCCCTCCCTCCCTCCCTTCCTTCCTCCCTCCCTCCCTCCCTTTCTGTTAGGGTGGCCAGGGGGTTGGTGGGTGTGGGGAGGCTGTCGACTCTTGGCCAGGTCGAGCAGGAAGTGGCAGGTTTTTCGAGGGGCTCTGTCCGGGGCTCGTCCGGGATTCCAGGATGTGGGCTGTGCTCGGGCTAGAGAAGAATCTGTTTTGCAGTTGGGGTCTACTTTCTGAGAATGTAGGGCACCATGGCCTAGAAAAGCAAAGAGTTAGGGCCAAGTGCAGAGAGCTGTGAGTTTGGTCTGTAAGTGAGGCTGGGGCGGGGGTGCTTGGAAGAGATGCCTTTCGCTTTCCTTTCCTTTCTGTGGAATGACCACCCAGTTTCCGTATTTCGGTACTCGCCACATCCCGGAACCGTCCCAGACACTTGGCATGAGCTCCCCACGCTCCGGGGGGGGGGGGGGCAGGGGTCTCCAGGCCGCGTCGGCTGTGAATGGGGGCGGAGGGCACGTTCTGTTGTAAAAAGGGGTTCCATAAAATAGTCAAAATTTAGATTTTTATCAAGAAAAGAAAGGCCCGAGAACGCAGGTGTGGCTCAGAAGTGCCGTCCACGCTGCCCTCCCACACCTGTGTCTGTTGGGAGCGTACAGGTGACCCAGGGCACCCGGGGCCGGTGCCGCCCCCGGGCCTGGTGCGGTCCGCTCCCTCGGCTTGAAAGACAGATGTCATGGGAACGCCTAGCATCTAAATGTAGCGTTTCTTGGAAAAGAGCAAGCACGGTCATTGTGCTTTGAAAACATTAAGTCTCCGAAGTCACGAATGTATTTTCAGAAATAGGGGAAATTGAATTAGTTCATTTCCCCATGTGGTTCTGAGGAACCTTTGGACGTGTTTTCAGTGAGGGGCCGCGGGCGATCGGGGGACAGAACGGCCGAGGGGGCATCCAGTTACATCGCAGGTGCCAGCCCCTGAGATGCTGGCTTGGGAGGCCTGGCACCCGGGATGGCCGTCCCAGCCAGGCCAGTGGGATCAGGGGACACTGCCCTGGGCCTGCCCCGTGTGCCCACTCGGGAATCACCCTGCCCCGACCCACAGCCACTGCAAGGGGCACCCAGGCCACCGTGTCCTGTGTCGCCCTCTCACCACCCTTGCACAGAGTTCGGCCTGCGTGCCCGGCTCTCAGGGCCCATCCAGTGAGTGCTGAGTTAGTCAGGGGCTGAGGCCTTGGGTTGCCATCGTCGTGACGGAGAAGTCAGCACTGAGAAAAAGGGACCAGGATCCGGTTTTGTCTGTGGGCAGAGGGTGTGTGTGCACGTGACCCTGGGAGCATTCAATGGCACAGCCCGGCAAGCTGCTCTCGGATTTCTCTGAATCAGAAGCCACTTGTAGAACGTCTAAGAGTCCGAGAATGCCCTAGACTGTCCTCAGTTGTAGGCAACTGGGCATTGACTTATCCTAGAAAAATCAGCTCCTCTCGGCGGTTGGCTGGGGTGTCTACCCTTGGTTTCCTCGAAGCTAGGCCCTCGGGGCTCGCTCTGGAGCGGAGGCCTCCCCGCCTCCCTCCGCCACCACCCCCACCTCATCCAGCCCTCCAGACACAGCCAGTCCTGGGGAGGCGTCAGGGTGCCCAGCTCCACGAGGATAAGTCACCACGCTGTCCTCTCGGGGGGCTGCCCTCTGTGTTCACCTGTGGGGGCCGCTGTCACAAAACGCCTGTTGGGGGTGTTTGGACGACAGAGGCTCGTTCGCTCCGTCGGGAGGCCAGAAGTCCCAAATCCAGATACAGGGAGGGCCACACCCCCTCCTCCAGCTTCTGGGGCCGCAGGTGTCCCTGGGCTGTGGCTCCGCCCCTCACTCTGTCTCCGTGGTCACAGGCCCGTCTCCCTGTGTCTTTTCTCTTCTTACAGGGACACGAGTCATTGGAGCAGGGCCCACCCCGCTCCACTATGACATCGTCTTCATTCATTGCCTCTGCGAAGACCCCATTTCCAAATAAGGTCGCGTTCTGAGGTTCTGGATGGACGTGAATTTTAGGGGGACACTATCCAACCCACAACACCCGCTTATAAAGCAAAACTTCTGCTTTCTTTTCCCCCCTGAGAAGTTTTTATTAAATCCACACAAGGAAAAACCTTATCGTGTCTATTCCCCGTCCTAGGGACCCCTTGTGAGGTCTCCGACCTGCTCTTTCTCCCCCACACCTCCCATCACCCTGTTCCCTGGAGGGGCAGCCATAGTCCCCCTTACCATCGAGAGCACCAGGCTGGGGCAAGCGCTTCACTTCTCCCGAGGATTGGGACGACAGAGCCAGGGCCCCTGTGTCCCGCCCCAGGTAGGGAGACCGGGAGGCCCTACTCTTAAGGCGTCTCACAGTGCTGGGCAACCAGCGGTACAAACAGAAACTCCAGACCCGTTGGAGCTCCCTCCCGTCCCCCTGGCCCGTGGCCCCGGACACTCACAAATCTGCTCTCGGTCGCTGCAGTCTTGTGGCCATTTCGTATAAGTGGGACCACACAATCTGTGGTCATCTTCCACTTAGAGCTGATGCCTTTCGTGCTGCCTTGAAGCCGCCTCCCCAGACTGGGGTGATTTGCTCACCATCGCTGAGCCTGGCTGTGATGTAGATGTGTGGTAAGGCCGGCCGCAGGCTGAGATTATGGAGTCAGGTAATGGCAGATAAAGTGCTGGGGGTCGTCACCGACCCCGGACATAGATGTGCTGTCCCCGTTCAGAGTTTGCGCCGCTTAGGAATCGCATCCAATGGCTGTGAACAAACTCGGAGGCTTTAGTCTAAAGAGAGATGGTGTGATTTTTGTGGGGCCGGAAATCCACGGGCCCTACTGTGGCCCCATGAAGCCACCAAGAACCAGGCTTTGTGGCTGTCAGCGTGGGGTCACCCCGGGGTCCAAGAGGCCCATTCTGCCCCAACAGGTCAGGCAAGTGCCACGCAGCAGGAAGGGGAAGGGCCAGGAACAAGAGGGGGTGCTCCCTGGGCCCCCCCCTCGCGGACAGCCTCTGGTGAGCTTCTCCCCGGTCTGATTTGCAGCGAGGCTGAGTCCCCGTAGCGAGGAACGAGAGGAGGACGGAATGGGTGTCAGCAGACGGGGTCTGCCACGGGGCTGAGCGCCAGGCCCTCTGTTGTACGTCTGGGGAAACTGAGGCCCAGAGTTGGGGCGGGGCTCACCTGTCAGGTGGTCGCCCGACCCCCGCATCCTGTTACCAAGTTCGGGGTGGGACAACAGATGAAGCATCCGGGACATTTGCAAGAGGAGGTTTCTGTGTGGCCCCTTGGCAGTGACAGTGCTCTTTATATATTGAGGCTCTCCCCTAGTATTGCATACAGGCCGCCCTGCAATGCAGGGACCCTCCTGCCGGCCTTCACCAGGCTGTGTGCAGAGCAGGGACGGCCGGGCCTACTTTGCAAACAGAGAAGCTGAGGCCCAGAAAAGTGTGGCAGGGAGGGGCCTGGGTGGGAAGGAAGGAAGGGACGCGTGCCCCACGTGCCTCCTTCCATCCTGGAATGAACACCCTCGACGTCAGCTCCCCTCCCCGGAGACTGCGTTCACCCTGCACATCCCCCCAGGACCTCGTGCGGCCCCTGCCTGGGCCCCGTCCCCCCAGGGAGGCCCACTGACCCCGCCAGGATCGCACCTTTTCTCTTTTCTCTTTTCTCTTTTCTTCCAGCTCCTCCCGGCTCTAAAACACGGGCTTCCCTGAGGGGGGCTTCGGCTTTAGGAAATCCCCTTGCGGGGTGGGGGGGGGGTTGCATGCGGGGTGGGGGGGGTTGCATTTTAAGTGGCATCCTTGAGGTGTGAGGCCCGCCTGGCCTGTAGCAGTCAGCACAGCCCGGGACAGGCTGCAGCACACGCAATCCCGGGGTCTCAGTGGCTTTGCCGTGCTCTGTGTCATGTTGTCCCCACTTACAAACCCCGGTGGAGGGGCCCCGCCCCTGCCCGGCCGCTGTGGCCCGTGGCCAAGGCAGGTTGAAGGGGAACGTGGTGGGCGGCGTAAGGCTTGTGAGTTCCGCCTGGAAGGACACACGTCACCTCTGTTCCCCTTGCACTGGCCACACCCAGCCTCAGGAGGGTGAGAAGAAGCCTGCCTGTGTCCAGACAGGAAAGGTGGGGTTCCGCTGAACCCCCCTAATACCGCGGAAGCCAAAAGCAGGAGCTGTTAGTGCTGGAATGCCTGCCCAGAGGGAGGGCTGGTGAGCAGTTGCCTCAGGACATTGTGTCCAGGCAGCCATGTGACCCACGTGGCTGTGCCTCCCAGGATCCCTGGGTTGGGGTCCCCCACAACGCAGCGTGTGTGGGCTGGCGTGCTGGCGACGAGCCTCTCGGGCCCCGTGGCAGGGCTGGGCCTGTGGCCTGTGATGACGTGGCCCGGGGTGTGATAGTCCTCCGCCACAGCAGCAGAGACCCCTGCCTGGCTCTGTCGGAGGCGCGAGCCGCCAGCCTCTCGTGCGTGTCTGTGAATCTGCCGGGCCTCGGGCTTGGCGGCGGGAAGCCAGCTGCTTGGAGGTTGTGGGGTCGGACCGGAGGAGATGAGGTCCCGAATCAGCCAGGAGTGCTCGGCCCGCCTGTTACGAGAAGCAGGGCGTCCACCCTGGGGCTCCCCCTGCCCCTCAGTCCCAGGCTCCGTGCCACACCCGGTGCAGACCCGGTGGCCGATACGTTTGTTTCATAACCGTTCCTAAACACAGAGCGCGTGCTTGCTTGGTGTTGTCCAGAAGCCACGGGCAAGAGAGCGCTTGAGATGTTTGCAAAGGGACCGAGGCAGCGAGTGGACAAGAACACGCCTCTCTAAATGGGCCCGGCAAACTGTGTTGCTGGGGGTGTTTTCCGTCGCCAGCCGAGTTGTGCCTCTTGGCAACCGTCTCCTAGCAACCGTGGGTGCAGGGTACCGAACTCATCCCGGATGGGAGGGCTGGGGTGGGGCTGCCGGGGAGGCCCTGGAGGCCTGAAGGCCTGGGCTCTGCTAGCAGGCAGGGCTCCACTGAGAGCCGGGCCTCCCGCTGCCCCGATGGCCTCCGCGGGGGCGAGTGGGGAGGGACTGTCCCTCTTCCCTTGTTCATCCCTCTATTGTGTGCATCTTCTGCATGAGCGTGCCCTACTTCTCCATTTTTGTACAAAGACCTTTTATTCTGCTTCCTGGATTTGTTGGCGAGCGGCTGGGCGGTGTTCCTCTCAGCAGGGGTGTGATTGACCTCTGCGAGGTGGGGGGCCCCGGGTGGAGGAGCGGAGGGGCTGAGCCCACCACAGCCCACCTCCCCCAGGCAGGTCCCCTGGAGGGACCTCCAGGCCTCAGTTGCCTCCGCTGTAAAGTGGGGGGAGGCCCTTGCAGGGAGGAACTAACCCGCCGGGAGGAGAAGCTGGTCTTTGCTTTCAGCTCCTGGGAGGGGGTCTCTGGGCCCCCCCACACCCCCGCCCCTGTTCTGGCCTCCAGGAGAGCCTGGGAAGTGCGCATATTCACGCAAACCTCGGGGCTGGAGACTATGGGTCAGCCACGTGGCAGGGAGTGACAGAGCCCCAGCGGGCGCCCCGAACCTGAGGCTCGGGGCCTCCCTGGTTGGGGGTGCTCTCCCGTATTGTCACTCACTCATGCCGGGGGTGACACGTACCGACTCCAGAGAGACCACGGGTGCTCCACGTGTGGGCCTCCTGGACCCTGCCCCGTCCGCCTGTGCCCCTAGTGATGGTGATCCGTATCCTTTCCCCGGAATAACCGTAACCATGCACAGAAGCTTTCGGGGAGTTCTGTGAGCCTTTCTCGTGGGTCATCGAACGTCAGGGTGCCTGGGGGGGGGGGGGGGGGGGGGGCTCAAACATGCAGCTCGTGTCAGCAGTGAGATACTGCTCTAATGGCAAGTAGGCTAATTCCCCCAAGGACGGGTCTGTCGAGGTTGGCACAGAAGACAGGCAGGGACCTGCGGGCCACCAGGCCACAGGCAAATAGAGATGACACCGGTGGTGATATTTTCCAGAACTGACCCACCGGGTGTGGGTGCCGGGTCTGGGGGCAGGAGGGGTCTCTCCAGAAGGGAGTCGCTGAAGCCTGAGAGGGGCAGTCCCCCCAGCCCAGGGAAGGGATTCCAGGCAGAAGGAACAGCCAGTGCAAAGGCCCCGAGGCACGGAGGCCCTGGGCACGTTCTGGGAGCTAAAGAACTCCCAGGAAGTCAGAGCGTTGTGCCGGGGCGAGGCAGTGGCACAGGTGGAAGGGGTGGCCTGGGCCCCCACGTCTTGGTAGGTCATGCTGCCTGTGGGTGGAGGGCTGCTGCATCGGGAGGGCTGTGCAGGGGTGCCGGCGGGCAGGGAGACAGGGGGGAGAGCCAGCTGAGAGGAACAGCACAGCATTTGCCAGTGACTGAATTGTGGGGGGTTGGCCTCGAGCAGCTGGGCGAGGTGACCGGATAGGCCGCTGGACGGGGCGGAATGTGGGGCCCCGCCCACTCCAGTGTCCCCTGTGGGAGAGACAAGAGACGTGCGGCTAGCCACCGGGAAGGGGTGCCATCCTGTACCAACGCCAGGGGCACTTCCCGGTCCTGACAGCCCCACAGGCCCCCAGATGGTGCCAAAGGTCCCCTGGGGCCGCCTGAGGGGCAAGATGACCGCATGCTCTGTTTTCGTTGCAAGCAGGCTTGCTGGCCGTAGGAGCATTTATTCGAAGGACAGGAGTGGATGGCGGAGGCAGAGCAGGGAGTGAGTCCAGGCAGAGGCAGGAGGGACCACTGTCGCCCTATGTGGGGGGTGTGCCCTCAGCCTGGGGAAGGGCTGGTGGGGATGGGGCTCCACCGCCCCCGACCTGTCCCACTGGGAGGGCAATCAGGTGTGCACCCACCTCGCGGAGGCTCCAGGGCGAGGAGTGCCGTGCCCGCCCCCCTGCAGACGCCCCCAGCCTCACCCCTGCTGATCCTGGGGAGGGGTGGTCCCAGGAGGCTCTGGGAAAACCTGGCTGGGCCTCCTCCCCTCAAGGGCACATGGGGCCTCCTGCTCTAAAGGTGACCGCACTTGAAACCGCCCCTCCCCGAGTGGGGGCAGAGGTCCCCAGTGGCCCCCATTTCCGGGGATGTCTTGCCCTCTCTTGGTGGCAGGTCCTGCTTGCACACCCCCTTGGGACCGAGGCTGGGGACCACAGCACGGTCCTGTCTCCCCCACATCCAGCGTGGCTCCCACACGCCCAGGCGGGAGAGTCTCGGGGCCCCTGGTGACACTGACAGCATCTAATTCTCTCTGGCTGGTTGGTCTGGAGCAACACTGTCCGGCAGAACTTTCTGGAATGTCCCATCTGCCCGATGTGGCACCACTGGCCACGTGTAGCTAGTGACCACTGAAAATATGGCCAGTGTGACTAAATTTTTTATTTTATTTAAGTTAGGGTAATTTTTAAAAAATTTTTTAAGTTTCTTTATTTTTGAGAGAGAGAGAGAGCATGAGCAGGGCAGGGACAGAGAGAAGGGAGAGAGAGAATATCCCAAGCAGGCTCCTATCAGCTCAGAGCCCCATGTGGGGCTTGAACTCACGAACAGTGAGATTGTGACCTGAGCCAAAATCAAGAGTCGGATGCTTCACTGACTGAACCGCTCAGGCACCCTTAATTTGGCACACCTTAAATTTTAGTAGCCACAGGTGACTAGGACAACTGTATCAGACGTCCCATTTGGGGAGGTCACCTTCCACCTAGGGAACAAAGGAGCTGAGAAGAACTCCCGGTCCTCCCGTCCTTCCGTCCTTCCCTCCCTTCCCTCCTTCCCTCCCTCCCTCCCTTCCCTCCCTTCTTTCCCTCCATCCTTCCCTCCCTCCCTCTCTTCCTTCCCTCCTTTCCCTCCCTTCCTTCGTTCATTTGTTCCTTCCTTCCCTCCCTCCCTCCCTCTCTTCCTTCCCTCCTTTCCCTCCCTTCCTTCGTTCGTTTGTTCCTTCCTTCCTTCCTTCCTTCCTTCCTTCCGTCCTTCCCTCCCTCCCTCCCTCCCTTCCCTCCCTTCCTTCCTTCCCTCCTTCCCTCCCTCCCTCCCTTCTTTCCCTCCATCCTTCCCTCCCTCCCTCTCTTCCTTCCCTCCTTTCCCTCCCTTCCTTCGTTCGTTTGTTCCTTCCTTCCTTCCTTCCTTCCGTCCTTCCCTCCCTTCCCTCCTTCCCTCCCTCCCTCCCTCCCTTCCCTCCCTCCCTTCCTTCCCTCCTTCCCTCCCTTCCCTCCTTCCCTCCCTCCCTCTCTTCCTTCCCTCCTTTCCCTCCCTTCCTTCGTTCATTTGTTCCTTCCTTCCTTCCTTCCTTCCTTCCTTCCTTCCTTCCTTCTTTCCTTCCTTCCCTCCTTTCCTCCCTCCCTCCCTTCCTTCCTTCCTTCCCCCCATCCTTCCCTCCCTTCCCTCCTTTCCCTCCCTTCCTTCCCTCCTTCCTTCCCTCCTTCCTTCCCTCCATCCTTCCCTCCCTCTCTCCCTTGCTTCCTTCCCTCCCTCCCTCCATTCCCTCCTTTCCCTCCCTTCCTTCCCTCCCTCCTTCCCTCCTTCCTTCCCAGCAGTCCTCCCGCCATGTCTCCTGAGAGCCGTCCTGAGCACCCACACCGGGCCGGCCCTGGCGCAGCCTGTGGGCACCTGCTGGAGGCAAGCAGTGATAAGTAAAGGAGGTCATTTTAGAGTAGAGGTGAAGGCCGTGTGCTCGGCAGTAACACAGGGGTGGGTGTGCAGCCGGCTCCTAAGGGGAGAATGGATTGGAGGGTGCAGTGAGTTAGCATCCCCCAAAAGCTCATGTCCACCGGGAACCTCGTTTGGAAAGAGGGTCTTCGTAATTAGTGAAGGATCTTGGGATGAGATCATCCCAAGTAGGGTGGGCCCCAAACGCAAGGAAGGGTGTCTCAGAGGAATGGCTCACGCAGGGGAGGAGGCGGAGGGGTGCGTCTGGGAGCCGCGGCCCGCCCGCCCTCACCTGTGCCGCAGCCACCACCCTGGCAGACAGGCAGGGGACAGGGGCCCCCTTACGCCTCCACGGGGGTTGATCTCTCACTTCCGGCCTTCTGAACTGGCAGAGAGGGGGTTTCTGTTGTCGGAAGCCCCTGACTTTGGGCGGATCTCATGAGACTCCGTGTGGCGGGGCCGGGACCCTCCGCCCGCTAAGAGGCTGTTTCCACGCCAGACAGTGGGGTGGAGAGAGTCAGACGGGGGTCCGTTCTGGGTTTAGGCTCACGCAAGGGGACTCCTGGATCTCCTCGCCCATGGCTGGGCGGCCTCGGGCCTGACTCAGAGCCCCGGGCGGGTGAGTTGAGGCTGGCATTGGGAGGTGGGGCGTCCCCTTGTGTTCTGCCAGGTTGAGGTGCCCATTAGACGTGGCACCGGGTCCAGATGGCCCCAGCAGGTGCCTGGGAGCCATTGGCCAGCCGTTCCTGTCACACAGGCATCCTCACACCGGGTCTCCCACCTCTCAAGCTCTTTCTCCCCTCTCCAGGGGACCCGCAGTCTCCCACCAGGCGGAGGGGCTCAGCAGGGGTGAAGGTGCCTCCTCTGGCGATGTCTGTCAGTCACGCTGCGCCCGGTTCTCCATTAAGCCGTAAATCAGGTGTTTCTCGGATATTTTGCGGGTGCTGCTGGGGAAGATTCATCTCCATCGTACCTCTTAAACCCCCCTCACCCGTGTGCCCTGGCAGAGTGTGCTCCCTCTGTGACGGTCACGGCCTGGGTCCTGGGGACGTCAGGCTCCGAGATGGCCGGACTGCAGCAGGGTCTCTGGGGCCACCAGGCCCGGGTTCAAATTCCACTCCTCTGTGTGTTTCTGCTGCGACCTTAGGCAAGCTTCTGCCTGGGTTCCCCGCCTGATTGGGGAGGATTGGGACACGAGGATTGGGACACAGCCCCAGAAAGGGGTTCGTCCCGGGAGGTCACAGACTGGGGGGCGAGCTCCCCGCCCACCTCCGAGCACCTGGGGGGGAAATCAGACTTGGTTTCACCCCTTGCAGCCTTCAGGGCAGGTGCCGTGGTCATCCACGTTGACAGGTGGGGAAACTGAGGCCCGGTGGGTATCACGCCTGCACCCACAATGTCTTAGCACAGCTGCCCATCAGAATGCCACACGCTGGGGCTCAGACGCCAGACATTTGTCCTCACGGCACTGGAGGCCGGAGGTCCGAGGTCAGGGTGCTGGCTGATGGTTCCTGGCGAGGGTCCTCCTCCCGGCTTGCAGACGGAGCCTCCTGTTTCACCGTGTCCCCACGGGGTGGAGAGAGAATGAGGGCTCTGGTGTCTCTTCTTATGTGGACACCGACCCCGTAGGATCAGGGCCCCTGTGAGGAGCACCATGGGAAGACCTTAACTTCCTTCTCATCCTGAAACCCCACAAACACCCCGGTTTACATGAAGGGAAACTGAGGCACGGCAAGGTGTGTGTGGAGGGGGTCCCCCTGTGACCCCACGGCTTGTAAGTGCCAGAGCTGTGGCCTGTTTGCCCCTGAGCCTGGAGACCAGAGCACAGGGCAGTGAAGCCAGATGTGTTTGGAGCACGCCGGGCAGGTGCTCACGCCGGGCCAGGTGCTCACGCCGGGCCAGGTGCTCACAGCAGGGCGTGTGGGCGCCCACGGACCCCGGCCATCTCCCATTTTAACCACGGTGTTCCCGTCACTTCTGAGACTTAAAGGTGCCCTGAGGTCAAGCGGTGCCCAGGGTGGCTTTGCGAGTGGACAGCCCCGGTGACCACACTGGCTGGAGAGCAGATGTAGGACTTGATTGCCCATCCCAGTTGGCAGAAACCCCGGGCCCCCGGCAAGCCCAGCAGGCAGGTCAGTCACCGCTGCGCCACCTGCCGTCAGTCACTCACACTTGAGTATGAAGGAGTTTCTGCATCTTTAGGGAGAGCGGCCTTCCTGCAAGAGAGAGGAGGCTCACTCCCCCAGGGCTGGTCCGGGCTGCCGCAGTGTTGGGACAGGCCCTTGTTGGGGGTTGTACCCAGTGTTTGGCTCTGAAGGCCTAGCAGGTTAGGGGGAAGAATTTTTAAAGAGCCACAAAATGGCCCGAAACTTATGAGGGCATCTGAGGCTGTAGTGGACAGGAGCAGAGTGGCTGAAACATGAAGGCAGAGGGTGCGTGGAGAGGCCCCGAGGCCTGGCTGTTCCAGCCTGTGGGGTCCCTGGCTGTGGCCGCCCCCAACACGGCTGTGGCCCTCAAGCCCGGTGACTCCCTGTGGTCAGCTGAATAACAGTCCCCAAGACGTCCCTCCGCCCGTGATGATGTGGCCTGCATGGCAGTAGGTAGGGACTTTACAGATGGGAGGAAGTTGAGGACCTCAGGGCAGGGACACTATCCAGGATTATCTGGGTGTGTCCAGTGTAACCACAGGTGACCTCGAAAGCAGGGGGGATTTGAAGGGAAAAGAGGAACAGGCAGACATTGGGGTGATGCGGCCACAAGCCCGGGGGTGCTGGAGCCCCAGGAGCTGCGAGAGCAGGAAGGGTCCTCCCCCAGCGCCCCTGGAGGGGCCAGCCCTGCCCGCACCTTGATCTCCACCCAGCGAGGCCCACATTGGACCCACAGAACCGGGAGGGAATGACGCTGTGTTGTTTTAAGCCACCGCATCTGTGATGAGCTGTTGCACCCACAATAGCAATCGAGCCCCCTCCCGTTTGGGCTGCAAGGCTTCCTAGGAGAGTCCCGGGGTCGGGCCAGGTGCACCGTGGGGACCCAGAGGAAATCCAGGCCTCGGGCAGGAAGGCGGGACGGTGTGGGGGTGCAGCAGTGACGCGTGCCCGTCCATCTCCTGGCTGTCCTCCGGGCCGGCTGTGCTGGGGGTCCCCCGTCCCCACCGAGCTCACCACCCCTGGCGTAACACTCAGGACCGGGCACGTCCCTTCCATTTTCACTGAGAGGCCTGAGAGCCGGCCTCAGGGTATTTCTGGACCCTTCCACCGGTCAGCGGCCCGGTCTCCCTGGCTGGATTGTTTCCATCCTTGTGGTGTGAGTGTGTGGACGCGGGCTCATCTGAGCCGGCCGCTTGGTATTGTTGTCCGAATCGGTGTGAATGAGGCTGGATTGCTGCCATCGGAAGCCCAGAGCTCGTAACTCTTCCTTGAGCAGCCAGACTTGTGCTCCGTGGCTTAACCACCGCGTCCCAGCCTGCGGCCCAGGTGCCTGGCTCTGCAGCCCGCTGGGACCCCATGCCCCCGTCCCCGTGGAGCGAGGCTGGTTCACACCGGGCGCTCGGTCCTGAGGTCCCGGCACGTTCTTCCCTCGGAGGGGCTCACATCTGCCCTCTGAAGGGGCTTCTCTGTGCACGATGCCCTTAACACCGAGAACCGCCCCCATCCCCTAGGGAGTCACACACTTCCACTTGCCTGATGTGTAGACATTGTTCGGTGAAACCCACTGTTGGAAGCTTAGCCCCCATGTTCAGCAACAGCGCCCGCCTGGGCGACGAAGCCTTTGTTCTTTGTTCCTGCCCACCTCCTGCTCTGCCCTCTCTGGCCTTGAACTTGCTCCCGTGTGGGCCCTGGAGACCGGGAGGGGCTGCTGTGTCTGCTGCAGTCTTAGCTGCGATGTCTCACCTCTCCCGAGACCCCGGGGCAGAATCCACATCCTCGCCAGAGTAGGTTGCAGTCTGAGCTGAGGCCGCTTACTTGGGGGGCCCTTGAGCCTGGCTTTGGAACGGCTCTCTTTCACGGCAGCGTTTGGCAAACCACGGCCGGATTTGACCCGCCTCCCGTGTTGGTGCACCCTGCAAGCTGAAAACGACTTTTACATTGTTAAAGGGTTGTGCTCACACACCCACACGCGTGGACACACAGCGCGGGACTTCCACGTGAAAATATCTCAGATCTGGCCTTTACAGGTGACACCTGCCGCCCCTCTCTCATGGCAGCACCTGTGGGCCCCATTAGGCGGTCAGCTGTGGCCCTCCCTGGAGCCATCCGGGGAAGGTCTTCACCTGGAAGGATTTGTTCAGGTCTCAGGGCTGAACACGGGGGTCTGGCCCCGGACCTGTGGGAAACAGCACCCCTGTGCCACCCTGGTGACCTGGTCCCGCTCCCCCTCCCCCCCTCCCCCCATCTCAGAAGTACCTCTGCCCCCAGGCACCTCCCAGCCGCTTGCCCTGGGTCCATTAATACTAGAACATTGATCTGCTGCTTGGCTCACCCCTCCCAAGGCCTTTCTCAGCTTCCTCGAGCCAGTCTCCCAGCTTCTGACAGTGCTTGACCCAATGTGGGGTCACCGAGGGCCCGCCTGCCAGTGTGGGCAGGGTGCATCCTCCCGGGCTTGATAAATGCTGTCTGGACCTCACCAAACTGCCAATATTTAACCGTTTTGATCTACAAAAATGGCATTTTCATGTGGCCGCCACCTAGTGAGAAGCTGAAGGGCTTGGGGCCTGGGCCACCAGGGGAGACCACATGTCTGAGACCATCAGAGGAAGGGCTGGGGCCACCAGGAGAGAGAGCAGGCCTGGAGCCATCAGGAGAAGGGCTGGGGCCTCAGGGGAGACCATAGGGCTGGGATCATCAGGGGAAGGGCTGGGGCCACCAGGGGAGAGAGCAGGACTGGAGCCATCAGGGAAAGGGCTGGAGCCACCAGGGGAGACCATAGGGCTGGGATCATCAGGGGAAGGGCTGAGGCCACCAGGGGAGACCACATGTCTGAGACCATCAGAGGAAGGGCTGGGGCCACCAGGAGAGAGAGCAGGACTGGAGCCATCAGGGGAAGGGCTGGGGCCACCAGGGGAGACCACATGTCTGAGACCATCAGGGAAAGGGCTGGGGTCACCAGGGGAGACCATAGGGCTGGGATCATCAGGGAAAGGGCTGGGGCCACCAGGGGAGAGAGCAGGACTGGAGCCATCAGGGGAAGGGCTGGGGCCGCCAGGGGAGACCACATGTCTGAGACCATCAGGGAAAGGGCTGGGGCCACCAGGGGAGACCACATGTCTGAGACCATCAGGGAAAGGGCTGGGGCCACCAGGGGAGACCATAGGGCTGGGATCTCAGGGGAAGGGCCGGGGCCACCAGGGAGATCGCTTGTCTGAGACCATCAGGGAAAGGGCTGGGGCCACCAGGGGAGACCATAGGGCTGGGATCATCAGGGGAAGGGCCGGGGCCACCAGGGGAGAGAGCAGGACTGGAGCCATCAGGGGAAGGGCTGGGGCCGCCAGGGGAGACCACATGTCTGAGACCATCAGGGAAAGGGCTGGGGCCACCAGGGGAGACCACATGTCTGAGACCATCAGGGAAAGGGCTGGGGCCACCAGGGGAGACCATAGGGCTGGGATCTCAGGGGAAGGGCCGGGGCCACCAGGGAGATCGCTTGTCTGAGACCATCAGGGAAAGGGCTGGGGCCACCAGGGGAGACCATAGGGCTGGGATCATCAGGGGAAGGGCCGGGGCCACCAGGGGAGAGAGCAGGACTGGAGCCATCAGGGGAAGGGCTGGGGCCACCAGGAGAGACCACATGTCTGAGACCATCAGGGAAAAGGCTCAGGCCACCAGGGGAGACCACATGTCTGAGACCATCAGGGAAAGGGCTGGGGCCACCAGGGGAGAACACAGGGAAGGGGGGCAGACTGGGACCTGGCACTTTCCCACCCTGTCCTTTATTCTTCCACAGCCCTCTGAGGTGTAGGACTTAAGGGGGCACCAGAAAGTGCTTGGCTCACCATCCCCTCACCACCAGACAAGGAGGAGACAGACTGAGGAAGCCAGGGGTCAGAGGGCAGACACCTCCCTCCCTAGCAACACAGCCAGTGCCGTCCGGGTGGCCGAGACTTCAGGGCAGGTAGACGGCTGCCAGCAAAGGAACTGGTCCTCACAGCGAGCCTTCAGGGGCGGGTGGGCAGAGATGCTGGGGCTCAGGTCCCCCTTGCAGACCTACCCAGGGTGAGCCTTTCTGCCTCCGCCGGCCCAACACCTCTTCCGTGAAGCGTTGCCGGGGGCACATCTGTTAACTGACGCTGCTCCCCGGTGGATGGAAGCCGGTCGCCCTCCTTCCTTCCTTCAGCCTCCGGAGCGCAGTACCCGGCCAGGGGCACAACCGCTGCCCATTCCGTCTCGCCCCTCGGAGCCTCGACACAGGGCCGCGAAACACAGTCTCCCTGCTCCGGTTAAGTGAGTGACATAGGGCACCTGCCGCTCTGCGTTGGGAGGGGCTCTGGCACTCACCCCGCACTCGGGGACGTGCACGTCCTTGGGGGCCTGAGGAAAGGCTTGGTGCTCCTTGCACTCATGGCTACAGAACGAAGACCTGTTGGGTCCCCAGGACAAAGGCTGTGCTGGCGGGCGGGGCCGGGCAGGGCCTGGGTTGCTGTCCTGTACTCATTTCTCAGGGTCTTGTAACAGAGGACCCCAAACCAGGGGCCCTGAAACAGCAGAGACCTACGGTCTCCTCGCTCTGGACGCTGGGGATCCGAGATCACGGCGTCTCGAGGCCGCGCTCACACCGAGGCTCCGGGGGTGAATCCTTCTCTGCCCCTCCAGCTTCTGGTGGCTGCTTGGCAGTCCTTGGCTTACAGCCACATCCCCTTCAGTCTCTGCCTGTTGTCATGTGATGTTTTCCCCGTCTGTGTCTGTGTCCGACTTCCGTCTTGTATGAGCACAGACTGGATTAAGGGCCCACCCTTAACCAGCATGACCTCGTCTTAACTTACCCCTTCATTACATCTGCAAAGACCCTGTTTCCAAACAAGGTCATGTTCATAGGTCCTGGGGTTAGTCTTCAACATACCTTCTGGGGGACACACTTCCACCCCTGATAGGCCCACCATAGCCAGGCCTCTCAAAGCCTTTTCGGGTTTATATACTTAGTGTTAAGAAAGAAAAAAAAAAATACATGAAAAGACCCCACGTCGCACCCTCTTTGGAAAACGGCTGGCCTCGTTCACTAAAGTTGAACCTGCATGGATGGTAAGAGGGAGCCGGTCACTCTGGCAAGCGCCCCACCGACGGGCCGTCCCACACGTGCACCAGGGGACACACGCAGGAAGGTTCCGGGCACCTCTGTTCACGGGAGCAAGAAATCGCAAGCCACACCAGTATCTATTAACAAGAGGGATGATCGGGACATTGTGATGCGTTCCCACAGGGAACACTAGCCAGCCGCGGAAAGATGAATGAACGCAGCCACGCGCATCAACGCAGAGAGACCTCGGAGGCAGAGTACAACGGGAAACGTAAGCCGGGGAGGGATACGTGGAGCATGAAACCGTCTACGTGAAGTTCCCCGAAAGAAAGGCAGACGAACCCATTTATTGTGTCGGGAAATGAACAGGTGCCAACCCTGGAAAGAAAGGCCACATGAAGCAAACAAAAGCAGAACCCCAGTTACCGGGGGAGGGGGCCAGGGAGGGGCGGTCCAGGGCTTCAGCGGCCCCCCTGGGGAAGACTCTTCAGACTTGCATTAAACCTCGTGCTCACGTGCTGCCTACTCCTGGAATGATGCCTCGTCGAAAGTACGCATTTGTCTAAATGCACGTATAAGCGCATGAAGGAGAGGGGTCTCCCCACAGTATAGGTGCGTGTGTGTGTGTGTGTGCACGCAGTTAAGGAAGAAAATTCAGGGGCGCTGCGGGGGGCTCAGTTGGGTAAGCGTCCGGCTCTTGGTTTCGGCTCAGGTTTGTGAGTTGGAGCCCTGGGTCGGGCTCTGCGCTGACAGCTCAGAGCCTGCTTGGGATTCTCTTTCTCTGCCTCTGTCTCCACCCCTCCCTACTCACGTGACTCTCTCTCTCTCTGTCAAAACAAACTTCAAAAAAAGAAGAAGAAAATTCAGGGGACTGCAGAGGTCAGAACGAAGGCCAGGCTGGCCCTTCCCTGCGAACTGATAGATGGCGCTGTCCGTGGTGAGGGGGAGGTGAGCAGGGTCCCAGGAGCCAGGGCCCTGAGCCCACTTAGCACGATTACCTTATACCCGTCCTGTTGCCCGGGCTTCTTGCGGCCCAGGAGGCGGGGCCCAGGTGTGAGGCATGTAGGGGGCGTCCGGGTGCTCTGTGTCGACCCGCTGCCCTGGGCTGCTCCCCGCAGAGCCCTGGGCCCCACCCTGCTCCCCTTCCTACAGACCTGGGTGGATGAGAAGGCCCACCTTCCAACCCTCCCCACCCTCACCCACAGCCCCACCTGGAGACGCGGCCACAATCCCCTGGACGCGAGGTGCTCCCGGACGCTCGGCTGTCATAGTCGTTTGCCATCAGCCTGGGCTTCATGTTCCCGTGCCTGGAGCCCGGAGCGGGGCGTCTCCACGGCCCTTAGCAGCGGGCTCGCTGTGAAATGTGAAGGCTCGCGCATCCACAGGTGACCCAGCAGCTGTCCCGGTGCCCAGCTGCCTCCTCCTCGGAGTTTCAGCAGGACGCTGTCCTCCCACAGCAGGCTCTCCGAGGTCACGGCGGGCTGCTGTCCTTAGCATGCGCCGATCAATTTGGAGCCAAGCTTTCAGCCCCCCGGTAGCAGCAGCCTGGTTTCACGCTCCTTAAATGCCTGGGACCAGAACTAAAAGTTGCCTTTGTTCCCTCCATTTTCAGTAGAAACGAAGACAACTTTCTCACCTCCCTGTGGATCCTGAAAGGATCCTAAGTGCCCAGCTTCCTAGAAATTCTCCCTAAAGGGCTAACAGAATGAAGGATCCTCCGATGACACCTTCCCCTGGATGCCCTCCCGGATTGCCCCTAGCCATTGGGTCCCCTCTCTCCATGGGATTTTAGCCTTTGCAAAACCGTGGCTTGACACAGAGCTGAAGGGAAGCACGAGAAGATACGCAAATGCAGAAATGGCTCTCAGGCCCGAAGCCCTCTGTCCCTCTCCTGTGTCACTCTGCCCTGTGAGCCAGCCCAGGGCTGAGGGGGTCCACGTAGGACAGCATACGGGTGGTGGGGTGGTGGGCCGGGGACTGGGGAGGCTCAGATGCCGAGGACCTGTCCGGGCCTGCCTCATCGGACCCTGGGGCCACCCCGCCAAAGTCCGGCCGCACCCGTGAACCTGCCCTTTCCGCCATCAGTAAATTTACGTCGGGCGCCTGTGCCAGTGGGGTCTTCGCTGCACTGCTGGGGCATCTGCCTGGGAAGCGGCATTTCTGCTGTCACTCGAGATCCTCCCCAGAGCTCTTTTGTAAAGGGTGTTTCCTCCCTGCCTCATTCTGCAGTCTCAGCATTTGTGAGACGGTGGGTCTGGGGTTGCAGGGGCCTGGAAACTCTGGTTTGCCTCTTTTAAAAAAAAAAAAAAAAGTTTAAGTTCATTCACTCAGAGAGAGAGAGTACGCCTGCACACAAGCGGGGGAGGGGCAGAGAGAGCAGGAGACCCAGAATCCCAAGCAGGCTCCAGGCTCCGAGCTGTCAGCACAGAGCCCGACGCGGGGCTCAAACCCACAAAGCATGAGATCACTCCCTGGGCCAAAATCAGATGCTTAGCCTGAGCCCCCCAGGTGCCCCAAAATCACAGAGATTTAAGTGGAGAGAGGTTTTGGTAATCCTTGGCTTGAGTCCCGTGGGTCCCCACTGGTCCTCGCGGGTCGTCCCTGGGGTCTGAGAGCTGCTTTAAATACTCGGAAAGCTGAAGGAGCCACAGGGGTCGCCGTGCGCCCACCGGCACACTGTCGTGTTGGGTGCTCTGAGCCAGAATCGAGTCGGCTAAGTCCAGATTCCCGGGCCTGCTCCGTCCATGGGTACCCCTCAGAGCCCTGGCTGGCAGTTACTTTTGTCTTTAGTCGGCATAAAGGGGAAAGTTAACTCTTCCTTCCCAAGTACAGACTGCTTGGAGGAGCACCGTCCTCGGAATGGTTGATGAACCAAGGTGTCACGCGTACGCGAGAAGCCTGACGCTCCAAGCCGGGCAGGGGCTGGCCGCGGACCCCAGGTGTGACCTGTGCACCGACACATGGACGCCCGGCCACTTGCAGATGGGCACTGAGCAGTCAAGTGGGGCATGAACACGTTCCTTGGAGTCGGGTGGCGGGAGGGGCCTTGAAGTGGAGGGTGCCAGGCCATCTGTGCAAGAGGCACACGCGTGTGCGTCGTCCAAATCCAAGCAGGGGCTCAGCTGCCGGAACCACAGGGCCACCAAGTCCCCTCTAAGGCCTGTGTTGGTTGCATAACTGTCTTTTTTGTTTTAAGTGTATTTATTTATTTTGAGAGAGAGAGAGAGAGAGAGAGAGAGAGAGAGAGAGTGTATGAGTGGGGGTGGGGGCAGAGAAAGAGGGAGAGAGAGAGAGAGAGAGAGAGAGAGAGAGAGAGAGAGAGAGAATGAATGAATGAATCCCAAACAGGCTCCGTGCTGCCAGTGCAGAGCCAGACTTGGGGCTTGAACTCATAAAACCGTGAGATCATGACCTGAGCCGAAACCAAGAGTCAGACAGTCAACCAACTGAGCCGGGCAGGTGCCCCAACTGTCTTTTTGAATTGTGCTAAGATACATATAACATACAATGTTATCATTCTAACCATTTAAAAGCGCACAGCGCAATCGTATGAAGTGTGTCCACAGTGCTGTGCGGCTCCTTAGTCCCAGAACATTTTCATCCCCCTCAAGGGAACCCCGCACCCCTCAAGCAGTCACACTGTCCTGCTGCCCCGGCCTCTGGCAGCCATTGATCTGCCCGGCTGTGCACGGCCCCGTTCTGGGCGTTTCCTGTGAATGCGGTCATACGGCGCGTCCCCTCTTGTGTGTGGCTTCTTTCCCTCCGGGTTTAGCCACCATGTAGCACGTGGCCATGCTTCCTTTGCTTTGCGACCGGACAACGTTCCACTGGGCGGGCAGACCCCACGGTGCTGTCCCTTCTGCTGATGGGCATTGGGGTTGTTTCCCGTCTGGGCCGTTGCAAAGAGCGCATCTATGGAGTCCAAGCATTTGGGGACTCCGTTCTTTGGGGCCATACCCTCAGGGTGGAATCCCTGGGCCATGGGGTCCCTCCGCCTTCCTGGAGGACGCCAGGCTGTCTCCACGTTCCACAGCTGGGTCCTTCCACCCCTCGGGCCGCTCCTGTGGGGGCGCGACGTGAAGAGAGAAGGCGGCCTTCCGGGAGCTCTCACTCCTCCACGCCTCTGTCCCCAGTGCCTCTTCTCTTCTCTCTTTTGGAAGATGCCTGCCTTCACAGCCATCCG
Organism: Felis catus; assembly: GCF_018350175.1. Classification (NCBI taxonomy): domain Eukaryota; kingdom Metazoa; phylum Chordata; class Mammalia; order Carnivora; family Felidae; genus Felis; species Felis catus. Next base: position 112,237,692 of record NC_058377.1, on the reverse strand, counting down.
GGTCTCCTCACATTTCCTTCTCTTTGGTTCCCGGCCTGTCTGGGCAGGAGGGTGGAGAAGCCAGCACCAGGCCCCTCTCCAGCAGCTTCGTGAGCAAATGGAAGCACTCTCGCTCGTGCTGCCTCCGTGCACCAAGGCCGCACTCGGATGGGGCCTCCCTTCCCCGGACAGGCGTCCTGTGCCCACACGCTGACCGCGGCTACCACGGACAGCGCTCTTTCCGGGCAGCAAAATTAATTAGCATCGGTGTGCATTTCCGTCATCTTGTTATTCAAAACCGGGCAGCGTCTTTCCAGAGACTTCCTGGGGACTGCGTTGTGAGGGTTATTTATAGCCGTCAGAGTGAGGTTTTGGGTAATAGACCGCTTTTAGCTGAGAGGTGTGTAATTTGAGATCAAGTTTTATCATCTGCTATAAACAGACAAGACAAAATAGGATCGACCTTCCGCTGTGAATGGGTGTCTGCGAGCCGTGGCCCGTGGCCAGGTGGGTTGTGTGGGGAGCCACGTCCCGCAGACAGTGACCAGGGCGGAGCGATGCCCCATCCTGACGGGGTGGAACTGGCCTAGACGGAGGGACAGAGCGGCCCCCGTGGGCTCCCCCCTGCCGGGCGTGGGCCGGGTGCCCATCACGAGGAGCCCTTACGTTACCCTGTTGTGCAGACGAGGAAACGGGGCTCCGAGAAAGGTTGGGTGGCTTGTCCAAGCGGCCAGGGCTCAGAGCATGGAGCTGAGGTGGAACCCAGCCTGCCTCGCAGGCCCAGGGGCCCCCTCCCCAGGAGCTCAGCTTTGCGAGCATTACAGTCCCGAGATGGCCTCTAAGGTCCAACTAAGGAGCTCTTTGTGCGGCCAGGGGCTGAAAAACTAACCCTCTCTTGTCTAAAAGGAAGACCTTCCCCCATTAGCGTTAAGGTTTCCAGCACAAGCATGGGAGGAAATTTACCTTTATTTCTACAGAAAACATGGTGGGAAGGGCTCAGGAGACCTGGTACCACCTTTCCTGTGTGACCCTGGGCCAGTCACTCGGCCTCTCTGGTTCAGAGTCAACTAGAAAGCACGCAGCCGTTCACCCTGCCCCACAGGGACGGAACTAGAAACGGGCCTTTCTTTCCACGAGGGGCTGGGGTCAGTGGTTGTTGTATTCCCCTTGGACACGCCAGAAGGAGTGTGCAGGGACACGAGCCCCTCGTCCCGGCCGATCCACTCGGGGCCCTGGTGGCCGAAGGCTTCTTCTGAGGAGTCTCGGACCGGTGGGTACCAACACTGGCCACAGCAGGTCCCACGGCCAGAGTGTGCGGGGGGCTGGGTACCAGGGGAGCGGCAGGTGGGAGGCTCTCCCACAGCAAACAGCTCCCCGGGTCCTGGGAATCTGTCGTCTGGTCACCTCTGACCTTCCAGGGAGGCACAGCACGGAGTCTGGCCCAGAAACGAGTTCATTCAATAAAATCTCCCCAGAGCCCACAGTCTGTGGTCTGGGCCAGTCACCAATACCCAGAGGCTGGGGTTACTCTTTTCTGGCTCCAAGAGGGCGCACGTCCCCGGGGGGGGGGGCAGGGGGGGGCCGGGAGATAGGGCCGAATGTTTCCCGGCAAGTGGCCTTCCTCTGAGACGCCTCAGATCCTCGTGTGGATTGGAGGTGCGGGGGGTCCAGGAGCGTGTGTCCCCACAGGCTCCGGTCCCACCTGAACGCCCTCCCCACCCCGTGCACAGCCGCACGGGTGTCATGGCACGGGACGTAGTGAGCCAGAAGCTGAACCTCCCCCTTCCCAGGGCCGAGTCCAGGGATGAGAACATTCCAGGAACAAAGCCCCTGCGAGGTGCTGCCCGTTCCCTCCTCCCTCCCAGCGTCTGCCTGCTGTTGCCTGACCCAGTAATGGAGACAGAGCTGGGCGGGGGGGGCACTCTGGGTGCTAGGAACAGATGAGGTCTGCTCCTCCTGGCTCAGTACCCGGGCCCCTCCCAGCCCCGGGCTGGGTCCTGTCAGACGGGGGGGGGGGGGGGGGTGCATACAGATGGCCAGGGCTCGGGCCTGGCCCCCAAAAGTATGGCAGTCCAGGTGGAGGGGCCCGTGTGTTGGAGGTCAGTATGGTGCAGTGTGTCCTGTGATGCGTGAGGATGTTTGCAGACAGAGCGCTGGAAGAATGGAGTAACCAGGGCTCTAGAACCTTGGCTCCAGATGTGGCCCAGGAACCTGATAGAAATGCAGACTCTGCCCCACCCGGCACCTGCTGAGTCAGCCGCTGGACTCTAACAAGATCCCAGGCGATCTGCACATCGAGGTTGAAACACGAGCGAGGATTTGCAGAGAATAGGTGGGAGTCTCTTAAATGGGAAAGATGGGAGAAGGATGTTCAGAGGAGTCAGAACAGCACCTGCAAAGGCACTGTGGCAGCCTGTTGCTGGACTTCCGGGGCTGTTCTGTGAGACCCTTGGTCCCAGGGCAGAGTGAGGAGAACACAGAGAGACGGTTTCCAATATGGGCTGGGCTGACTTTCCGCAGGGTGTCTGATGGCGTTGGGGTGGCTCTGAATGTGCTTCCGGGCTCCCCGGGCCAACCAGCCTCCCTCACAGTTGGGGCTCTCGGAAGCAGCCCACCTCATGGCTGTCTGTTTGGGGACCCCAGCCCTCGGGTAGGTGTTTCCCAGAGTTCCTGAATGATGATATTTCAGAGCATTTTTTTTTCTCCCAGGGAGGGAGAAAACAATAGGTTATTTGAGAGGGATTGTTTAAATAATTGCATTTCCTCCTGACGGCTTTGTGCTTCCTGCAGAGAAAGTGGGCGGAGGTGAAGTCACATAGCCGGGGCTGCTGCGTTTCTCCTGAATCCAGTTTCAGACGGGGACGTCGCGGCTCTGGTGCCAGGCTTACAGCCTGGCCGCCCCGGTGACCACGGGCCAGAGCCAGACCGCCTGCGGTCCCCGGGGCTGACTGCCATCCAGTTCTGCCAGGTTCCCTCGGCTCTGGCTCCGGGAGGAGACGCGTCACGAAAGGGGCTGGAAATTTGCATCTATGATTCAATTCTGTGCAGTGAATCCAGGGGACCTTGGAGTCATTTCGTATTCCTCGCCTCCGTCCTCCTTGGAAGAAAGTATCACATGGAAGGGTTCCCGATACGTCTGTGCTTTCACCGGGCAGTAATTGGGGTGGAAATTGCTAAAAATAAGGTCACTGGAGGCTGCCAGCCATTAAGAACTCCGCGGGAGCTCCGCCCGGCAGGGTTCTTTGGTCCCAGCGAGCTTGCTGATCTCCGGGAGGTGACAGGCCAGCGGCATTAGGAAAACTCAGGTGTTGAGTGTCTGACCTACAAATGCGGGGCCCTGGGGGGCGCCCCAAGCAGGAGCGTTTTCCGGCTGCGTCCGAGCGTGGCACGCAGACTGTCCCCGCCCCACGGCCCACGGTAGTGTGACCCAGCCTCCTGGAGCAAGAACACTCTCCCGAAGCGTTTGAGACTTGGCGTGTCTGGGACGGCATTTTCCGTGCAAGAATGTGGCCGGTTGGAAGGGGCCTCCGGAGCCGGCACGCTCTTCTGCGTGAAGTGGGTTCACGAGCCCGCCCTCCCTGGGGACCTGCCGCGGCCTCTCACCCGGTCCCGCCCCCGGCACCCCGCTGCCCGTCCAGACTCCAGCTGAGTGAACGGAGCCCAAACCGCCGAGCGCGCCCTGTAGCCCTGGTGCCCCCCACAGGCGTGTGCGTGTGCACACACACACACACGCGTGTGTGCTTCCCCAGGTCCGCCACCGTGCAGACGGGGTTAGGCGAGCGGCCAGAGCCAGACCGCCTGGGTTTGAGGCCCACCCTGACCTGCGCCACACGTCCCTCAGCCTCTCTGCCTCGGTTTATCGTCTGTGAAATGGGGATGATGACCCAGCTGGCCGCTGTGGCGAAAAGTCGGAGCCGGGTCATGTAGGCACGTGGGTGTTGGCACGTTGCGTAGATGTGCACGCGTAGCCGTTAGTGTGTCGCACGCGGTGTGGGGGAAGCTCCGTCTCTGCTTCCGGCCCCACCGTCATCCCTGTAGGCGGTGACCACTGCCCAGGCCCACAAGCCCGTCATTCCCGTCACTCCCATTGCCCGAGTCCAGCGGCCCAGAGTGAGGGCGACGCCTCTCCCAGGCCGCCCCGGCGCCGAAGGCCCTACCAGACTCACCGTCCAAACCATTCAGAGCACAGAGGGTCTCCAGGGGCCCCCCCCCCAAGCAGCTGTGCCTGTCAGGGACTCCCAGCGTCTGTGTGCACACAGGACAGAGGTGTGGAAAGACCCAGGGGCCGAGGGGGTAGGTGGGAGGGGCTGGGGGGTTCACACCAGCCGTCTTCACCAGGATGCTGGGACCACCTGCTCCCTGTCCTGGGAACGCCGTCCCCCCCCACCCTGCCTGTCTTCCAGCCCTCTTCCTTCTCCAGAAGGGACCGCTGCCCCGGGGTCGGGCCAGCCCCACTGAGGGCGCTCAGAGCACGGGGCCCTCCTCCCCAGGGTTGGATGGCCCGAGGTCAAGGCAAGTGCTTTGCTGGCTTCGCTGTGGTCCAGCTGTATTTCCGTCATCCCCAAAGCCCCCCCCCCGCCACTGTGAGAGGGACAGTCGCTGGGTGGTGTCCACTGTGGCAGGGAGAGGGGAGAGCCAGGGCAGAAGGGGGACTACAGGGGGAGGTCCGTCCAGCTGGAGCAGCGGCTGCTGGGGCGTTCTCTCCGCTGGCCGCCTTCTCCCCCTCCTCCCCCGGCCGGCCAGCAGCAGCTAACGCCCCCCGCCCGTGCCCCTCGATTTTATTTGTGCATTGCTGCGGCACCCACAGCTAAAATATTTGCACCAGTGATATTCCCGCCTCCATCTGCCTCTCTGCCCCTGTCTGGGGAGCACCGGCCACCATCTGCTCAGCATCACCGCATGTCCCCTGGGACAGAGAAAGACTCCCTGTGGGCAGACGGCTCTGAGGACCTGTCCTCACCTGCCGGGCACGCCGCGAGGAGGGAGGGTGTGGGGACATTTCAGGGACCCACCGCCAGCTGCCCTATTTTTGTGAGAGCACAAAGCTTGGGGGTGGGGGTGAGGGGCGGGGCAGGACTGGGCTGCCCAGCGTGGAGGAAACCCCTTCCCTGGTTTACTGTTCTAAGACCTTACTAGCTGTGTGGCCTTAGGCAACTTACTCAGCCTCTCTGTTCCTTGGTGTCATCATCATTATCAGTGACTCATCTCCTCAAGAGTCATTTGTGCTCCTAGTAAGTGAAGGCTCTTCTGGACTCTGGGTGTACAATGGTGAGAAAAATGGAAGTTTTTCTCGACGTGTCAGCTTATCGATTAAGGAGGCAGAAAACAGGGGCACCTGGGTGGCTCAGTCGGTTAAGCGTCCGACTTCAGCTCGGGTCACGATCTCACACTCCGTGAGTTCAAGCCCCGCGTCGGGCTCTGTGCTGACAGCTCAGAGCCTGAAGCCTGCCTCAGATTCTGTGTCTGCCCCTCCCCTGCTCATGCTGTCTCTCTCTGTCTCAAAAATAAATAAAAACATTAAAATTAAAAAAAAAAGGCAGAAACAAATAAGGAAGGAAAACCGTATGTGTGGTGAGAAAGCCAGGGAGGCAGTGGACGGGGCATAAGAGACAGTAATGGGGGCCCTGGGAGATTTGGGTAGGTGAGCCTAGGGGGCTCCCTGGAGGAGGTGACACTTCCTCTGCAACCTGGGAAAGGTCTGAGAAGGGGCGAGCAGCAGGAGAGGAGCAGGCAGGGAGGAAGGAGGGGCCTGGGCCCCTGTGCTTTGGGCCCTCAGTCCTGAGAGACCACGTGGCTGCATGGGGAGAGGGGTGGAAGGAAGGTGTTGGGTCAGGAGGCCGCCGGAGCTGTGGATGGGCCGGACCGGCCGCCCGAGTGGATCTGGGGGTCGGGATGCGTGCGAGGGGAGCCCGGGGGGACGCTGCGCCTGTGTGGAGGAGGGGAGGCTGGGAGAAGCGGCCAAGGAGTAGCGAAGGGTGGGGCTGGGCAGAGCGCACAGGTGACACCCGCAGCCCCCTGCCTGTGCTTAGCCCGGATTGGGGTTCGCCTGTTGTCCAGGCGTGGACTAATCGAGTGGACGTTGCCCTCGGTGATGGGTTCCATCCTGATGTCCCGTGTCCTGGAGGCGTCAGGGAGGCTCTGGTTGAACCAAGGAACAGGTCGTGGGGACAGCAGGGCCCTGGCCCGGGAGCTGCCTCCCTGCCCCCACTTCTCGGGCTTTTCCTCGTGACTTTACCACCTGTGCCCGTCTCACCAAACAAAGCTGCCTTTTCCCTCCTTCCCGGCTTCATATGAATGGAACTTGCCGGCTAGACTCTGTGATGGCTTACTCCTGCGGCTCGCCCCTGTTCTTTTGAGGTTTATCCGCACAGATGTGTGTAGTTGGTGTTTGTTTGTTTTCCCAGCTGTAGACGATTCCATTGTAGGACAAGACAGGTCCTTAGTCCCTTACCCAGGGCCCGTGGGGCCCAGTGCGTTTCAGAACAAAGATGATACATCATGCATATATTCATTCGAGGCTGGGAAGTACATCTTGTAAAATGTAAAACGCTACGTGCTTTGTACCGTCCCAGCCGCGCGTCGCTCCGTGTAATCCAGCATGGTGATTCTTGAGCATCAACTCTGCGGACATTCACACGGCCCGGGGCCGACACAGGTGATGAATGCCCGCCGGGCTCCTCGGGTAATTCGGGTAATTCGGGCTCCTCGAATTACCGAGAAATGGGTTCTGCTTTCAGAGCTTTTGTGATCTGGGGGTTTGCGGCCCGGCACCGCGGAGATCTGCCGTCCTCGGGTGGCCGTTCTCCCGCTGACGGACACGTGGCGGCCTCCCCGGTGTTGTGGCTGCGAACAGAGCGGCGCTGAGCACTCCCGCACGCGTCTGCTGGCGACCGCGTGCAGATGTTAGAACAGGTGCTGGGTCGCAGGGGGCCGCACGTCCAGCTTCCCCAGGTGGTGGCAGAGCTTCCCCGAGGCAACTCTGTTGCCGTTCCGCTTTGACGGGAGGCAGCTCGCGACTCTGCACCTGCAGGATGGCAGCACCGTGAGGGCTCAGGCCTCATCGTCTGTGCCCGTCCAGGGGCGTTGCGCGGTCGCTCACTGGTGCCGTTGTTTGCGTTGCCTGGCGCCTCGTGGACTCGAGCGTCTTTTTCCAACGTTTGTGGGTATTTGGAGCTCCTTTTCCTTATAATGCTTGTTCTCGCCTTTTGCCCAGTTTCCTGTGAGGTTGTTTATTGTTTCCTTAGGGATTTGTGCTCGTTGTATGTTCTGTTCGCTACCCCCTTAGCTTGCCTTTTGACTCTTTTCACAAGGAGAAGTTCTTAATGGGATGTCGATACGTGCATCAGACTCCTCCTCTGGGGAAAAGTATGCCTTTTTTGTGTCTGATTTAAGAAATTATTTTCTACCAAGAGTTCCTGAAGATATTTTCCAGTCTCACCTTCTAGGAATTTGATCAGTTCACCTTCCGCCTGTAAGTCCTTCATCCAGGGACTCCTTTTTGTCTACGTGTATGGTGTGAGGTTGGGATCTGATCTCATTCTCCCCGCGTGTGGAGAACCCATTCTCCCAGCGTCGTTTGTGGGGTAAGACACTTCTCTCCGAGACCCACCGTGCTGGTGGATCATAGGCTTCCATTCACGTGGATGCAGCCTTGTTCTGGGCTGTCATTGGTGCCGTCTAGCCTAACGCTGTCTCAATGTCATCTGAACAAAACGCACCATCCCATCTCCTGTTTTTCTTCAGGATTGTTTTAGCTATCTGTGCTTCTTTGGTCTTCCATTTACGTTTTTCAGTCCGTTTACTGAGTTACACACACACACACACACACACACACACACGTGCGTGCGCACACACAAACCCTGTTGGGGTTTTTGTTAGAATTACATTGACCCAGAATAGACCAATCTGGGGAAATCTGACTTCTGTACAGTATCGTCTTCCCACCCAAGAACGTGATCTAGTTCTCCACTTATTTGGGTCGTCTTTAATGTCTTTCAAACAGATTTTATAATTGTCTCCATAAAGAGCTTCTGCAACGTTTTTAGATTTATTCCTAGGTAGCTGAATTTTTGTCGTTTCGGGGTATATTTTTCAACATGACATCTGCTGACCGTTGCAGGAATATAGAAATGTGGCTGACTTCAGCATATCGATTTTTTTTTTATTCAGCTAGTTCTTTAATTCCCATCTCTTATCTGCTGGTTGTATCTTTTTTAGTCCTTCCTCTCTCTGGTGGGTGGGATCTGCTAATAAAACGTTAACTAGAAGCAATGAAGGCAGGAATATTTGTCTCATTCTTGATCTTAAAAGAAATGCTTTCTAAATTTCTGTTGACTCTAGATTGGGGGTGGGGAGGGGCACAGAGTTTATCAGGTTAAAGCATCTCATTCCCTTCCTAGCGTGCCAAGAGGTTTCAGTTTAATTGCAATGAATATTGAATTTTATCAAGGGCTTTTGTGCATCACTTAAGAAAATTGTGTGGCTTTTCTCCTTTGCTAATTAATTACATTAACTGATTTTCTAGTAGACCAGTCTTAGGTCTTAGGACAGCCCAACCTGTCAGGATGTAGTAACCTTTCTAACGCTAATGCAAAATTCCATTTGCTAATGTTTCAATTAGGGTGTTTGCATCTAAGGTCATGAATAAGACTTGCCTGTAATTTTCCCATCGAATACTTTCTTGATTCGAGACTCAAGCTTCTGTCAATCTCACAACAACTGGGGAATGTCTTCTTTTTCTTTGCTTTGGAAGACGTTGCTCTGGTTAGAATTACGTGTCCCTTCCACGATGGGTTGACCCTGCTCAGAAAGCCATCTGGGCCTCGTATTCGCCTTTGTGAGATGATCGGTAGCGCAGTTTCTTTCGTGGTGACCGGACTGTTGGGGTTTTTATTTCTTCTCCCTCCCCAGACATCCAGGGCCCCGCAGCCTGCGTTTCCAGGCTCTTCCCTTGCCCTCTCCACCATCACGCACCCCACACCTGGATGGAACACAGTTGCACAGAGTTCCACACGTGTGCCCCTCATTCACGCCCGCATGTGCCTGACACACCCTTCCTGCTCCCTCAGCCGCACGCAGCTGGAAGTGAGCTCTGCCGGCCCCTCTACGAGCGGGGGATAGAACTCCTTCAGTGCCTGTGCCCGGACATGGCAGGAGCCCCCCACCCCCGCCACTGTCCACCAGAGCCCGGAGGGGACGGGCATGCCTGCCCGCCTTGGAGGGAGGACACACACCCAGTCCATGGCCCCAGGGTGAGCCCCTGCCTGGGCCTGTGGAGGCCCCACGTCTGTCCCCGTCTTCTCGCAGTCGCCCTGCCCTTCATATCCGGGCCTTTGCCCACGGGGCATGGTAGGCCTGACACACTGGGTCACCCCAGGTCCCTCTGGAGTGTTTCCCAAAGCCACAGCATGGACACCACTGCCTCTTCTGAGGAGCCTCCATGATTACCCAAGCTCGGGTGAGGCCCCAGCTCTGGACACCCCAGTGCCCCACACATGCCCTATCGGAGTACCCACGACCCCATGGGGAAAGCAAACAACGGGGTGTGGGCCAGGGGCCACGCTTCTCCTGTTCACAGCCACACGTGGCAGGAGGCACTCCACAGACACTGGCCGAGGGAAGGACAGAAAGGAGCCGTGGAGAAGCAGCAGCCTGCCAGCCCTCTGAACCACCCTTCCCGGCCTCAGTTGTCCCTGTCATCCCTGCTGGACCCCGCCCCCCCGGACCCACATTCAGATTTGTCCCCTGGCATTTTTCGTGTCCATTAAGTCCCATAATCCTCTGGGCATAGCAGGGCCTGGACGTGCCAGACCAGGACTAGTCTCTGGAACATGAGTTGCTCCTGCCCCAGAACCTGAGAACCCCCACAGCCGCCCAACCCCAGCCCATTCCCCTCCCCCGCTGCTACAGCCTGTGGCTTCTTCTGGATGCAGACACGCCCCTTCCCTTTGATTCCCAGACACCAGGTCAACCAGAGGGTCATGTGACAAGTGATAGGTCATGTGACGAGTGGCAGCAAAGGGTCCCGATGCAGCCATGTGCCCCCAGGCCCTCTACGCATTTGCACCAGCACCTACTACGTGCCAGGAGCTTCTCAGGGCCAGAGGGGACGGGAGCGCACCAGCAAAGTCAGAGCCCTGGGGCCACCAAATGCAAGGACCACAGACCAGACAGCCTAAAGCAACACACATTTCTCCTCCCACTCTTCCGGGGCCAGAAGTCCAAACTCGAGATGTCAGGAGCACTGGTTTCTCCGGAGGTGTCAGGGGAGGGCCTGTCCTGCGTCTTCCAGCTTCTGGGAACCCCAGGCGTCCCTGGGCTGTGACCTCGCCCCTCCAGCCTCCACCCCGGCCTTCCCACGGCCGCCTCCCCCTTCCTTACAGGGATGCCAGTCATGGAATCGGGACCCACCCGAGTCCACTGTGACCCAGTCTTAGCTATCACTTCTGCAGAGACCTATTTCCAGGTGAGGTCACATTCTGAGGTTCTGGGGGACGTGACCACTTAACCTAGCACAGTGGGGATCCTTGTTCTGGGACCGGCCTGTGAGTCCCATCTCTCCCGTGACGGGGTGGAGGCCGCGTCCGGGGCTGGGGCTGACCTCCTCTGCCTTCCCAGAGGGGTCGTTCCGGGGCTGCTGGTCTGCAGAGCAAGCAGCCCCGGGCAGAGAGCGCTCGCGCTGCGTGCCAGGTGAGCAGCGGCCCCCGAAGCCCCATCTCAGAGATAAAAGCTCGTCTTTAAAACAGGCTCCGTCACATTATAAATAAATTTATTAAATTACATGTTGCTGCAGATAGAGCTGTGTATTTTTAACAAACGCAGGCAGACTCAGCTGGCTGCAAGGGGGCACAGGGAGGGGGAGCTGGGGCCACGGCTTCGGGGTGGCCTGGCTGCAGCCCCCACCCCACCCCGGGGCCCCGGGGGCAGCGGTATGGCCCGTGAGGGACGGCGGAGCAGGTGCCTGGGCGCCTTGGCAGTTAGAGACGTGGGAGGGCAGAAGGAGGGGCCCTGGTGGCAGCAGCCGGCTCCTCCCGGGGGCTGCAGGGGCTGCCGGCCCCTTCCCTCGCCAGCCGCCCCGGGAACAGGAAGCATGACAGGAGTGTCACCAGGTGTGACGTCCACAGGAAACGGGCTCCAAAAACTCAACCCACCTCCCCGGGGCCTGAAACCCTCCTGGCTTATCATGTGTGCCATTCACTTTTTGAAATTCTACTGAGGCGGAAAGTAACCATTTCAAGAGGTACGATGCGGTGACATTTAGTGCGTCCACGGTGCTCTGCAAACCGCTGTCTAGTTCTAGAACATTCCGGACGCCCCTCAAGAAACCCTGTGCCCGTCAGCAGCCACTGCTGCTGCCTGCTCCCCCAGCCTGGCAACCACGAGCCTGCTTTCCGTCTCCATGGAGTCACGGTTCCGGACGCTCCGTGGGAACGGGCTCACGCGATGTGGCCTGTTCAGTCTGGCTTCATCGCTGGGCAGGGGATCGTGGAGGGCCCGCCCCACTGTAGCAGGGGTCAGTGTCTCGTTCCTTCTTGCGTCCAAGCAATATTCCGCTGTGCGGATGAGGGCGTGTTCTGTTCATCCATTTGTCCGTCCGTGGGTATCTGAGGGGCATGAAGCTCACTTTTTTCAAAGCACCTATTTTCTGCTGATGCAACCGCCTGTGGGCTGACGAAGTTTCCTCCTGTCTTGGTGGAAAGGGAGGCAGGACCAGGCCCGTGAGGATGAGGGAATTCGAGTGAGGCAGCAGCACAGGGCCCTCCCTGGTCTTGACCCGCTGACCACAGGGGCTGGGTGTGGCCGTGTGCGTGGGGCCTGTGGACGTGGCCGGGGTGTGGCCTCTGCCTGCCTGGGAACTCTGTAGGTGTCTGCCCTGTCCTGACCTCTCCTTGCCCAGCAGCCCCTCCTGTCACCCCGCCACGTGGGTCCACGGCACATTTGACACTACGGGCCCCATGCACGCCGCTCACCATTGTATCAGGTGGGTGACTGGTGTGTCCTTGGATGAACGAATGAATGAATGAATGAATGAACGAACAATAATCATGACAAACCGTCCAGCTTCGGTCGCAGACCCCAGTCCCGGCCCACGTCATCAGGGGGCTATGAGGCTGCGGCCAGGCCATCCCGGAGCACATTGTCTTTGCAGACCTTCCTCCCTGGAAGCCCCGTGAGGCAGGCAGAGGGGACAGCCACCTCTATGCCCATGGGGAAACTGAGGCTCGGGTCATCAAAATGACACCCCTGTCTTCTGAGACCCTTTGGGGCTAAGAGCTCATTAGCTTCCTAAGCGCCAAAGAGATCTAGAAAACACATCTTAAGGATCCAAAATAAGAAAAGGTAATGGGACCGTTGAAATTAGCCGACATTTAATTACTACATCCCAACTGCATTCACTGTTCAGCTGAGCGTTCACTTTAAAACAGTTCGTGGGTTAGGTTTTCCCCCTGGGCAAGAGGTCCCAGAGGGGCACGCTGTCTCCTGGGAAGGTACTGTCCATCCGTGGTGAAGGGGCCACACGAGCCAAACCACTGCAGGCACCATACCGCCGAACAATCGCACCTGCTGGGATGTGTGCGTTCGTGTTTGAAGAGGCTTGGGGCCAGGCCCCAAAAGTCAGCAGAGGTGGCCGCGGGCCTCCCCCGGAGCTACGGGGCAAGGCAGACGCACACCACACAGTCGTGGGTGCGAGCAGTCGGCGAGGGGGGTGAGAGCCCCCATCCCCACACACGTCTGCCATCCGTGGACATCCCGGCATCTGCCGTGGGTCCCTCTTCCCTGCAGCACTGAGTGTACCCTGCACGCGTACCGTTAGGGTGGGGCGATGGCCGGAAGCCTGCGTCGTTAGCACACGCGAGGCAGTGACATTTGGGGTGGAGCGGGGACCCGGGAGGTCCCTGTTTCAGACGGGCGTGGCCGTGGGACTGGGTGATCACGTGTGTGACCTCCGTGTCGTCGGTAAGAGTGAGAGCCCAGAGCACCCACCTTCAAGGACAGGAACCCAAGCTCGCCTCTCCCCCGGGGGAGGGGTCAGGTTCAGAGGGAGCACTCAGCAGACGTTAGGTAACAGGTGGAAATGTTGGGGAGGGTGTGGACGGAGCCGTGGGGCCCGGAGAACAGGATGAGGAGCTTGTCCAGCAGCCTTGGCCAGAGAGCAGATAGCTTTCCGCTGGAGAGAACTGATTCCCACCTGCCACGGCTGCACACCATGCGGTGGACGATTCGGGCTGTGCCCACCGGACTTGCTCAACACCCCCCCCGCCCCCCACTGACCACAAGGCCCCTGACTCTTCGTCCAGCTCAGGCCTTGTCCCCCTCTGGAGGCGGGCAGAGGCCGAGGCCCCCACAGCCCAGCTTTTCCAAGGCACCTGCACAGCCAGGTGGTGTGTGTACGGCCGGGGAAGGTGCCCATTGACATCTTTAACAGGTGTCTACTGATGGCCCATGGCCAGGCCGGTGCCTGGAGCTGGGGTGCGGGTTGCAGCTCACTCCCAGCAGGGCTGACAGAGAGACAAGCCGATGAGCACAGGACAGGGTCTTTGGGAGAGAAAGTGATGGGACAGAAGATGAGCTTTGAGGTCTCTATGAACTGAATTGTGTCCCCTGAGATTCCTGTGTTGAGGCCCCAGCTCCCAGTGGGGTGGCAGGTGGAGATGGGCCTTGGGGAGGTGATCGGGGTTAGATGAGGTCATGAGGGTGGGGCCCCTGTGATGGGATCAGCACCCTTAAAAGAAGAGACCCGGAGCTCTGTCTCTGCCCTGTGAGGACTCAGCAAGAAGGTGGTCACCTGAGAGCCAGGAGGAGGGCCCTCACCCCACCGTGCTGACACCTGGACCTTGGACTTCCGGCCTCCAGTCTGTGATTTTGTTACGCGGCCCCAAGCTGACTCATACGCGGTCTGACAGAACCGGGTTCAAATCCTAGCTCTGCCAGGTCCCGGCCCCCCCTAGGCAGACGGGGGCCCAGAAGAAGGGTAGGGTGTTGTAGGTACCAAGGCACCTACAGAATCTTCCGAGACTCTCCGAACCATGGCTGTATGGGAGGTGGCCTGCGGGCCGTGGAGCAGGTGCGTCTTTGCCTCTGTGTTGGCTCCCCCACAGACCCCAAATCCCGCGTGGGAGCCCCGAGGTGGCTAAGACCCTGCCCCTCGCTGGGGGTGGGAGCTGGTGACTGTGTCCCCTCTCCAAGAGGCCCAGAGCACCCGCCTTCTAGGACAGGAACGCAGGCTCATCTCTCCCTTGGGGGAGGGGGGGTGGGCAGGTGGCACAGGGAAGGGGGAGCCCAGGACAATACCGTCAGCATCACCGCGAGGGAAACTGAGGCGGCACGCTGTCGCTCAACAGATAGTACTCGGGAAGATCTGGCATTTTATAGGGAAAGGGGCCTTCCTACTCCTCCTGTTTAAATTTAGTCTCATCGTCTCTGCTGCCCAGACAGACAGGATGCGTCCAGGGAGTCATAACATGAGCCTCCGGTTCTGCCGTGAGATGCCAAAACACCAGTTTGCCCTGTGGGCTCAGATCCCTTTGCCCGTCTTGGTTTCTTCCCCTCGACCTTCCTTTCCCAGCCCACCCAAGCTCCAGACCTTCTGTCTCGCTCTGTCCTGTTGTCTTTTCCTTTTTAAAAACCAGCATCTGTTGGAGGCAGGAATACCACTTACCAAGGTCATTCGTTCTCAAAGGGCAAACGTCGTGCCCCCAGGAGGAGCCCATCAGCCCCTGGGCGCCCCCTCAGAAAATCGTGTTTTGTGGAGATCTTCTCCACAAACGCCTTTCCTCTCTGAAAATCGGACTCACTGCCACACGCTCTTTTGTAACCTGCTTTTTTTGAAACAACACGTGGAGACCATCTTTCCTCATCAGTAAGCGCTGCTGTCCATGATTTGGTGGCTGCACGCAATTGCCAGAAATAATTTCATCTCTCGTCTCTCCATGGCTCTCACTCCTACCAACGTTCCTGCCGGGTTGCCGCTGTTGACAGCCCTTTCCCCGGGGCCTCCTCCTCTGCCCCGTGGCTCTGACTCCCCAGGGCCTGCCTAACTGGGGTTCTCACTGGCCAGTCTACCTGTAGAGAGACAGCATAGAGGAGGAACCAATCCCTATTGTTCCACTTTCTTAGTGACTTCTGTGGCAGGCTGTCTCGTCCCTCAGTGTCCGAGAACGTGGCCTTCAGAAACCCTAGCATGGCTCTCCACGGAATACTGTTTGGCCATTGAAAAAAAGATGCCGGAAATCTGGGTGTCCAGGCCAAGACAGCCAAGATGGGTCCTACATGACCAGAGCAAGTTGCAGAAGGAGTCACAGACTCACGAGTGACCCTATTTTATTAGAAAGAACACCTACGTGTTTCCATATCCATCCATATTCCCAAAGACACGTAAAGAAAAGTCTGTTATACTACTACTCAAACTGATGTCTGCAGTCGCCCCTG
This sequence comes from Felis catus, assembly GCF_018350175.1. Taxonomy (NCBI): domain Eukaryota; kingdom Metazoa; phylum Chordata; class Mammalia; order Carnivora; family Felidae; genus Felis; species Felis catus. Next base: position 112,222,284 of record NC_058377.1, on the reverse strand, counting down.
GGAAGGAGGGAAAGGGGGACTTGCTTCTCCATGTTAGTTATGTATTCAGAAGCAGTGCGTTCTGGGACAGTGCTTTGTAAGCACCCCCCCCCCCCCGGAAGGGAAGGCTCTCACCTGGCCCAGGTAGCGGCCACCCGCCGGAACCTTCCCATACTCAGCGCTGGCCACAGGCAGTGTTTCTCTTGCCCTTCTCCTGGAAAAAGAGGTCCAGAGAAATAAATCTGAGGAAGGAAGTCATTTTTCAATTTTTTAGGCGCTTTATGACTAGTCTTGCCTCTTGGTTTCTGAGAGAGGCATGTCCCCTCCACATGCTGCTTGGTCAGCCACACAGATGCTGCCTCAGAATTAGCCACCAAGATCCCCGTGGAGACGTGTGTGCCCACACTGCCCAGCTCTGAGTAGCCAGCTGAGCCCAGGACCACGTGTGCCGTTGGTTCCAGCTCTGCCTGAAGAGAAGCAACAACAATAGATCAACACAGTGGCCTCCCAGTGGGGTCCCCCAGCCCCAGGCACCTCCTTACATCCACTTGGAACCCCAGACCTGCAGGGATCTAAGAGGCAAAGTTTGTAGTATCCTGGCTTTCAAATATGCCCAGAGGCTCACACTGAAGGTGAGCCTCACCACCACCTCTTAGCTTTCTTGCTTTTGGGGTCCTGCCCTTCCTGGCTGGCTTGGACACTGGCCAGGCCTGATAGTCATGTGCTCAGAGGAGTCCTCCCTGACCACCCCCCCCTCTCGATTAGAATAGCCCCCACTGCATTACCCCCCAGGGCAGGCACGTGTACAATCCCCCAATCCTTCACCACGTTGGGGTGACTTCGTCAGTCATTGTTTCCACAGGCTGGGAGTCCATGGTGCCAGGGTAAAATCTGTCTTGTTCCCTCCTGTCTCCCCAGGGGAGATGCTCACTCAAAAGTTGAAATCGCTGTTAGATGGATAAATGAATGGCTGGATGGATGGTTGGATGGACAGACAGACGGATGGATGGACAGACAGATGGATGGACAGATGGACAGATGGGCGGATAGATGGGCATGTGGATGGATGGATGGGTGGATGGATGGATGACGGTGGATGGATGGATGGACAGACTGACGGATGGATGGTGAATGGATGGAATGGATGGACAGATGGGCATGTGGGTGGATGGATGGATGGATAGGTGGATGGACGGACAAACAGACAGATGGACAGTGGACAGATGGACGGATGGACAGACAGATGGATGGACAGACAGACGGATGGGTGGGCATGTGGATGGGTGGATGGATGGATGGATGGATGGATGGATGGATGGATGGGCATGTGGGTAGATGGATGGATAGGTGGACGGATGATGGTGGATGGATGGATGGATGGATGGATGGATGGATAGGTGGATGGACGGACAAACAGACAGATGGACGGTGGACAGATGGACGGATGGACAGACAGATGGATGGACAGATGGACAGACAGACAGACGGACGGGTGGGCATGTGGATGGGTGGATGGATGGGTGGATGGATGGGCATGTGGGTAGATGGATGGATAGGTGGACGGATGATGGTGGATGGATGGACAGACTGATGGATGGATGGTGAATGGATGGATGGGCGGACAGATGGGCATGTGGGTGGATGGATGGATAGGTGGATGGATGGACGGACAGACAGATGGACGGTGGACAGATGGACAGACGGACAGATGGATGGACAGATGGACAGACGGATGGGTGGGCATGTGGATGGATGGGTGGATGGATGGATGGATGGGCATGTGGGTAGATGGATGGATAGGTGGATGGATGAGTGGACAGATGGATGGACAGACAGACGGACAGATGAGCATGTGGATAGGTGGATGGATGGAGGGAGGGAGGGAAGGAGGGAGGGAGGGATAGATGGACGGATGGGCATGTGCGTGGATGGATGGATTGATGGATGGATGGGTGGATGCTCCAATGGGTGGATGCATCCATGGATGGAAAGATACAGGGATCGACGGATGGGTCGGTAAATGATTGGACAGATAGATGGGTGTGTGGGTGGGTGGAGGGATGAAGGGATAGATGGATAAAGGCAAGCCTTCACTTATTAGGAACAAAGAACAAAGACAATTTCTGGCCAATTTTTTTAATGACAGTTGGGGTTGGGGATTATTGTAGGACAGTGTGGCCTGGGAATCAGAGCTACGAGGACTCTAGGCAGCTCTACAGACTGGCTACTGGCCCTGTCCCTCCCTAATGCTATCTCAGCTCCTCTCTGCCAGTTGGTCCTATTATCACTGGCTCCTAATTTTCTGATTCTAGAAGCAGCCAGTCTGTCTGGTTTCACCAACCCTCCCAGCCTATTGGGCAATGCCCTTGGCATCAGCTGCTGGCCAGCCAATAGATGCGCTGCCCCTGGACCGGGTGCCCACTCATGGGTCAGTCAGGCTGCCAGAGTACAAAGCATGCCGTGCTTTCCCAAGCTGGGGAGGGAATGGCTGTCCAGCATGGAGGGGCTGTGAGGTGGCACTCACCATGCCTCCCATACAACATGCAGTACACCCAACACCCAACTCAAGCCTCAGGCTTTGATGCTCATCCCCGGGGTCGTGGCAGTGGGGCTCAGGGGCTCATCCTCCAGCCCTCCAACCTCCACATCTCTGCTAACCCTCGGGCCACCTGGAGTCCACCTGGGGATCCCCTCCTCCCTGGAGCCTCCTTCACGGGTCTCATCGGCTTCCACACACCCCTCCCCCAGGACCAGGCACAATTCGGACTCACCCTGAATCTCCCACTCTGTCCCTGTCAGCCAGCTGCTCAGTTCACACCCAGCACCGGCCGTGACTGGCTGTCCGGCCATTTCTTGGTGTTCAGTGTCCCCCATCAATGTGGCAGTATCCTGAGCCTCACAAGGCTGCCGTGAGGACGGGAAGAGAAAGGCTCTCTTGTGAGCGAGCTCTGTAAATGGTTCCGGAGGCACCCCCTGCTTATTCCACACGCAGACCCCACTCACCCCGCCCAGACCCACCCAGTCAGCCTGTCTGGGGAGAGGACCCCGGGTTCCACGTTTCTCCAAAGCTCCCCAGCTGGCGCTGAGATCCGCACACAGTGGCGGCTGTAAGCAAAGCCCCCTTAGGTGCCACACTGCATCTGACACCAGGCTGGGTGTCCACGGGGACCGGTGCCACCCAGAAGCCACCCTTGATTAACCGGGAACTTGGGGAGACAGCTGCCCAGCCTCCGACCGCCCTGCACCTCAGACCAAAGTGAGTCGCCGTATCGTGTGTATGTTATCCTCTGCTTCCATACAGAGCACATGGGAACCCAAGGCGAGGAGGATGAGTTACTGAGCGGGTCCCCTGTGCTGAGCATTCTGAGCAGACACAGTTTCAGCGGACTCGCCTCGTCATGTTCAGACATATGTTCTAAGCTAATTGGATCTGGGGCCGGACTTGGCGGGCTCCACCATGCTCCATCAGCGCTAATGGAGTTAAGGGGCTTGGAGGGACAGGATGTTGACAACGCCCCTTGGCAACGGACGTGCTCCTCCCTGCTGCCCCCTCCCCCAGGCCAATTCCCATCACACAGACCCCTCCCGTGGTATCTCCTTGGTTCTGTTCAGGTTCTCTGGGTGTCTCACAAAGCAGGCATGGGCCACACTTGACCCCACATCCCGTCTCCATCCGCTCTGTGCTCTGAGCCCTCCCCAGTTAGCTCTCTGGCTGGCAGGAAAGGCCAGGCCTGGCCAGGGAGCTCTCCCCACTCCCTGACTGGCTGCTCCCAGGGAGAGGCAGGGCTGACCTTTGTGGGCATCTGGGGCAGACATTCCAGCCTCTTCCACCTTAGCCTGAGAGATGGTTTTAGGACCATCTCTACAAAAACCATCTCTGTACTAGAGATTGAATGGACGCCCAGAGAGGTCAAGTGGTCCTTCCCAGGGTCACACAGCTGAGAGATGGGAGGGCAGGAATTGAAGCTGGTTCCTTCTGCCTTTATACCCTGCGTGCTGCCCTGGGCACTGGTCAAGTTTGCCCTCAATTAGTGGAAAAACTACATTGGGGTTATGGTATCGGTTGGAATTAGAAATGACACTAAAAATAAAGCCCAAGCAACCCTAATGTAATGCAGAGTTCTTCGGATAGAAAGGTGACCTCTTTGAGGAAGACAACAGGCTTTTCCTCACTTACTGGAATAAACAACCATGTTTGTGGCTTTATTTCAGCGGCCACAGAAGCTTCTCTTCCCATGCCGTCCAAAAGAAGAGAATTGATTTCCCCACTGTGTACCCCCCAACCAGGTCCTCGTGGATGACTCCTCTGTGGGAAGGAAGCATCACAGGCCTGCTGACCCTGTGGCACCTTTTGCCTCTGGTTGAGCATGTTCTGTCGTCCCCAATTCTGTCCCCACTTACATCACTGAGATGGCCTAATGCAACAGGTGCATGTTGAATGGCTGAGAAAAGCTGGAGTTTTGAGGGTCCCCTAGATATGGTGGGCTCTGTGACAAGGAGCCCCCCCCCCCAGGGTTCACAGAGGGGCACAGGAAACCAGCAGACTGCCCCTGGACCCATCCTGGCCGCCATGGGCAGCCCAGGCCTGCAGCCTCCCATCCCCATAAAAACAGCACGTGAGCCAGGCCTATGGGCCTCAGTGTTCCTGCCCATCCCAGCCAGGCCTGGCGGAGTCCCAGGCTCTCTCTAGCTCTCCATCGGCCACTGGTGCAGACAGCCTGAAGGGTGGGGGAGTAAGTGACTTTTGTTCCTACCGCCAAGGAACTGTCCTTGGTCCTGGCAGAACTGGGGCTCCCTCCTCTCCCATTAGGAGCCCCTATTGGCTTGTGCGGCACAGGAGTGGGTTAATTTTACTTTGCAGGTGGACAGTGTATGTGGGTGAGTGTTCTGGAGGCCACGAGGTCTGTGAAACTCAGGGGGGACTCGGAGAGGGCCTGCTGGTGGCTTCGTGGGCTTCCGGCCCTTTTCGGGGTGCAGGCTGCCTTGTACCCCCTTGTGTTGAGGGGTATCCAAGCACAAAGGGAAGCCTCGTCCCCGTCGGCCTTGTTTATTAACCTGCTATTTATGAACAGCCAGAAGGGGAGGAGCTGGTCTGCGAAGACCTCAGCCGTGACCTCCACAGCTGGCTCTTCTCTGGGCTGTTGTCAACTCAGCTCTGCCAGCAGATGAGTTTCTGTGGCTGCTGTGACAGAGGACCACATATGTAGCGGCTTCAAACAACACACATGTGTTACCTTGGAGTTCTGGAAGTTACAGGTCCAGAACGGGGCTCAAGGGGCTAAAATCAAGGCATCAGCAGGGCTGTGTTCCTCCTGAAAGCTCCATTCCTGGCCCTCACCTTCTAGAGGCGCCCTGGCTTGTGGCCCCAGCCCCTACTTCCAGCATCATGCCTCCCTCTCCGACTCTGACTCTCTCCTTTTGAGAGAAAGGACTCTGTGGTCACAGTGAGCCCCCCTGGATCATCTAGGATCACTGGCCATCGGCACCCTTTACTCAGTCACACCTGGCCTGTAAGTCACACAGTCACGGGCACCAGGGATCAGGATGTGGATGTCTTTGGGGCCTCCTTGTACTGACCTGCAGAGGGCAGGATCTGGGGGTACCTGTGGTCCTGGGATCCAGCACCGACCCTGGAGATGCTGCCGGGGCCTGAGCTCTCCCAGCAACCGAGTCAAACCTCAATGAGGCATTTCGCCTCTCTGAGCCTCAGGGCCCTGGGAAACCTTCACGTCAGGGTTGCTGGGTCTCAGGAGAGGTGATGTGTGGAGGGAACCATCAGCACAGCTGGCACACAGTAGGTTTCCCCAAGGATTGCTCTCCTGTCCCCAAATGCCTCCCGCAGAAACCCAGCGTCCACCCTCCCCTTGGCTCTAGCTCCCACCCACCACACCGGGCATTTGCCCATGCTGTCCCTCTGTCTGGTGTGCCCTTCTCCTCCTTCCCCAGTGCTGAGGTCCCCCCCCCCACCCCTCTTTCCGGGACAGGCTTCTCCGCTCTGTGTTCTGTGCCCCTCCCCCTCCCCCAGCATTTACCACCAAGTGCACGTGGCTGTTTCCTGTGGCAGCATGGTGGTCCGTGTCCTTCTTCAACATGTCCCGGCTTGGGCACAACGCCGGCCCAGGGAGGCTCATGGAAAATGTGTAGGATGCAGGTTGATGTCAGAGGGTCCTGGGGCAGGGGGCAGGCTGGGCCGACGGGGAACCATGTTGCCCTTTGAAGTCCTCTGACCTTTGCAGACAACCTTGGGGTCCCCTCTGCCTGGCACGGTCTGGGGCTTGTTAAATTTTCACCGAGAGAGCCAGGTGCCCAGGTGTGAGCCTTCGCCCATAGGACACGAGGGCTCCCCAAGACATTGCCCACCTCACAGGACCATCTCTGGTCGTGGCCACACAGCACTATTTTAAGGCCTGGCCCGGGCTGACGCACAGCTCAGCAGCCCAGCAGTAGAAGTGTGTCCGTACCGACGGCTGGCCAGTCTCCAGGCCGTGAGCAGGGCCAGTCACGTTTGAGTTTACAGCCCCAGGCCCAGTACTGAGGCCGCACACCGTAGGTGCTCCGTGCAAACAGGCCTCCTCCCTCCAGGCCCCTGCTCGGGGGCGGTTTCCTGTCGCTGCACACGGGCCCGGGTCTGTCTGGGCCTCCTTTAGCTAAGAGGCCTTTACACCCTGGCCCCAGCCTTGGACACACAAAGGCACTGGGCCCCGCCCTTCCGTCCCCTCCAGGCCCATGCTGGCAGCCACAGGCTCTGGTGGGGGCCACCCTGAGGCCGGGCCCCAGCGCCCGCCCCATCCCAGAGACCCCGCCCCAGGAGCATCCCGTCCATTTGGCAAGAAGCCCTACCTTTGCTTTTCCTAGTGGACCCGCGCTTGTCACTTAGACGCTCAGTCACACACAATGAGTTCTCTTGCTGGGCATGATGCTCTCGACAGCTGTGAGGGGTCCAGCACGGCCAGCACAGAGCAGGCGTGCTGGGCTGGGGTGACGTCCAGACCCCCAGGTCCTCACACACCAGGAATCGGGTGGGCGCGCAGGTTTGAAAAGAATCTAACTTGACAAGTGAGGGTATTCAGGTAAACGCTCGCCCGCGTTCACGTTCACCCTCGCCTGCCTTCAGGCTCACACTCACCTGCACTCAAGGGCAGATAGGAGAGTCACCCATCCTGTGTCAAGGCAAGCAAAGGGCTGAGAATCACCACGGCTTCCCAAGGATCTAAACCATCACCAATGAGGGATGTTCTCATGGAAAGAACAGACGTTTCCATCTAAGAAGAAAGCTTAGTTACCTCTGAGCTGCACCAGGATCCTCCCGCTGGTTCCTGTGATTGCCCCGTGTCGCGTAAAAGTTTGTGACCCCCTCACTTGCCTGCAAGCACAAGGCTGCCCCTTGTGTGTGGCTGATGAGTGATGGTGTGCGAAATGAAGGCTCCAGCCCCGACCCTTCCTGGGCCCTCCGGTAATGGCCGCCCCACATCTCCCTCTGTCACCTTCACTGTGGACGCATGGCCGTCCACCCTGCCCCTGTTTGGTCTCCAGAGTCTGGGAGAGTCCGGGGGGCCCGGGGACGACGTAGTCCGGGCTGGGCGAGTCCCCCGTTCACTGCCAAAGAGGATAGAGGTGTCCTACCTGACATCTCACGTTCTGTGCCAATGACCTCACCATCCTCAGGGGAGCAGGGGGGTGTCCTTCCTGAAAACCGCTTCACGTGCGCGAGAATACAAGTTCAAAAGCAGTACGGATTCCTGCTTCCTTGGGGAGGCAGGAGTCCTGCTTTCTGCAGCCTGTTTGTAATTCTGAGAAGAATGAGCAGGCGGAGGGAGGCAGAGCCCGTGGGGTGAGCAGGGAGTCCTGGGGCGTCAGCCTGCCCAGGCCCGAATCCCACCCTGGCCAGGTGCCATGCACCTGTGCGCATCCAGGCCCCCGGGTGTCATCGAAGACCTGACATGATGCCGTACTCACCGTGTGTGTGTTTGCTCGGGCTGCCGTCTGCAAAGTCAGGCTGCAGGATGACAAGGTGTCACAGCCTGGGGGGCTTACACATTTATCCTCTCCCGGTCCCGGAGGCTGGGGACCCGAGGTCCGGGCGTGGGCGGGGCCGGGGCCTCCCGAGGCCTCTCTCCTTGTGTGCGGACGGCCATCCTCTCCCTGTGTCCTCACGGGGCCGTCCCTCCGTGCGTGTCTGTGTCCTGACCCCGTCTTCTTTGAAGGACCCTGGTCACCCTGGGATCAGAGCCCACCCCAGTAGCCCCATTGTAATTGAACTGTTTTTTCAAAGCCCCCATCTGCAAATACAGAGCCCTTGTGAGGTGCTGGGGGTCAGGTTTCAACATGTGACTTTCCAGGAACACAACTCAGCTCATAACTGGGTGCTGGGCACCGTTCAGGTCACGTCCTGGCCTTGACACCCACCCCCCTCCACAGCCCTGGCAGGCGCACCTGTTGCAGTAAAACCCCAGCAGCTGACCCCCTCTGACTTCTTGTCATCAGATTCCCAGACCGGACCTTCTCACCTGCTCGCTCTGCTTCCACCTGGAGGGGCCGGTCCTGAACCCCCCTCCACGTGGCCTTCCCCACAGCACCCCGAGTACATTCACTGTCCTAATGACCTCATCCATTTATGTCCTAGGGCATCCCCTCCAGCCCTCCCCCGTCCCTGCCCCCAGCCTGGACGCTCCAGTGTGGTTACAACTGGACCCGCGGGAAGAATCGTGAGCCCAGCTGGAGCTCGGGGCTCCAATACACTAACAGCGTGTGCTTTCTTTCAACCGCCACTGACGGGCACCTGGCATGTGACTGTCTGCCCTGCACCTGCCCGCGGGCCAGGCACAGCTCGAGGCTCAGCCCCGATGGTTGAGGAAAGATGTGCCCGGCATCTCTCCTCCTGGTCTGGGTCTTTGCCGGGGGCAGGGACAGCACCCTGGTGACACAGGCCGTGCGGTGGCCCCAGCTGCATCTTGGGTGGCCACCAAAGAGCTCTGGGGTGTGGTTTGTGAAGAGAGCACTCTGGGAGGTGGAATGTTCCGGAGCAGAGAGGTGATGATCTAGTGGCTCGTGGACACGGGCAGGTCGCCGAGGGGAGCTGGGCCCCGGAGCCTCATCACTGTCCTCGCAGGCTGCCGCCACACGCTGTGGGCATTGGTCAGGGCCCCTTGGAGGCCGCGAGCGGCCAGGGCAGGGGACCAGCTGGGCTGCAGGGGGATCGCAACAGGGAGAGGAGCTGTGGCCTCTGTTTTCTGCATGCTGGGTGCCGTTCCATCCGACAGGCAGGAACCCAGGGGCCAGGGTCTGCTGCCCTGTGGATGTCCTGGGTGTCGGGGTAGCGGCTGCCGCATCCGTCCGTGTCTGTGCTCTGAGCACAGCTGCCCCACGCCTTTACCTGGCTGTATTCTGAAAAACAGCCTGTATGCCTTTGGCCCCCGTTTATGGTGAATCTGAGGCTCTGGGAGACTGTGTGACAACCCCCCCCTCCCCGCAAGCCCCAGAAGTGCTTCCCTGGGCTCTGAGCCAGCCCCGGGGACTCCCAGCCTGCCATGGGCAGGCAGGTAGGCAGCTGGCCACCGTGGTCTCCCCCTGAAGACCAGCGGGCAGGACTATTCTGCCAGCAACACAGGCCACCAAGGTGCCCTCACTCAGCACGTTTAGATTCCTCCTTCCCGTGTTCCTTGATATGCTGGAACCTTCTCCACCCGAGCCCGGAGCTTTGGGGACCAGGACAGTACCAACAGCCTCACTCTCCTGACTGGCAGGGCAGGGATTTTGAGTGTCTTGGAGGCTTCTGGGCCCTGCAGGGTCACATCAGTGCCTCGGTTTCCCAGTCTGAAGGAAGAGGGTCCTTGGCGATGCGGTATGGGGACAGGGGTGGGCAGGGGGGACACTCACTGCTCACACTTGCCCCTGGGAAGGAAGGAGGGAGGCGGGGCTTGGGGCCGAGGCCTCTGCATGAGAGGTGCAGGCCCAGCGTCCTCGGGCTCCCACCATTCCCGCAGGGTATCTTGGGACCATCGTTGTTTGCTCGAGGGGCCGGCCTTCACTGGGGATGTGGGGCCCACGGGCTGTGTCCCGGGGTGACTGGCAGGAAAGCAAGGCCTACAGGGACCGTGGCTCACAAAGGCGTTGTCAGGGAGCACCACAGAGCCTCGCAGCAGCCCTGGGCATCCCCGTCGCATCACTGGGGAAACTGAGGCTATTGGAGGTCTTGGCCCCTTGCTCAAGCTGCTGCTGAGGGAAAAGCTAGGGCTGGGAGTGCGGGTGCTTGGCTCCTAGGCCACCGCTTCTCCCGCAGGCCACCGTCTTCCCAGGTGGGCCGGGCTCGGCACTGGACTCGCCAGAAGTCACCGTGCAGCACTTAGACCAGCAAAGGGCTCCAGGGGTGCTGAGGGGCAGACCGGCTCTTGGTGGGCGTGAACGGCTCAGGCTCACCGCTCCTCAGGTGCGTTTTCCAGAACCCGCCCCCCCGGGACGCTTGGCCACACATCTGCATTCACGAGCTGGGGGAGCGCAGTGTCCCTCGCTGGCTCTCAGCGGCCCGGTGCTCTGCTGATTCGGTCCACAGTCACCAGGCGCTGACACAGGCCAGGCTGCGTGCAGCAAAGCCTCGGGCACTTGCTGTCGGTGCACAGATACAGATGTCAGGCCCAGCTCCCAGGAGCCCGCGGGAACTCAGAGTTCCTTTGCTCTCCCCAGCCGCGTCCCCGGACCTCTCTGCCCATCACCCAGCCACCCGCTGAGCACCCCAGAGCACATGGCAGGGAATGCTGTGCAGCCCCAGAATCTCTGCCCTTCCTCGACCTCGAACCCGCCCCCCATGCGTGCATCTGTTTATTTGTATACCGTAACATGTCCTCACGTGATAAAACTCGGCATCAGAGGCCCCGCGCTCCCCGCCCGGGGTGGGGGGACCGGGTCTGCTAACGAGTCAGGGAAGGGCACAGAGACCCTTCAAGCCAGGCCCTCCACAACCGTGAGCAGAGGAACGACGGGCAGAAGTCCCGCCGGAGTGTAAACATGTGAGCATGGAAGGAGCCAGGGGCCAAGAGCCAAAGTTGCATCAAGTCAGCCTGTTCTCCTGCCTCCAAAGACCCCCACACCCCTTGTGTGCCTCCCAGTGTGGGGAGCTAGGATTTGACGGCCTAGGACATCAGCTCCCTGGCAGGATGCGTGTGGAGGGCCGAGGCATTCCTACAAGGCCAGAATGGCCTGGGACCAGTACAGAAGCCCCCACAGAAAAGCCCCAGACAAAACGTATGGGGGAGACTGGTCAGCTGGGGTAAACCGAGGCAGGGTCGAGTGGGATTGGGTAGGGCGCCCCCATAAGCACTATGGGCTGTGGGGTCATGGGCTCCAGAGGGCCTGAGTTCGCCATCAGTGCCAAGGTGGTGGGGGCCGGTGGGGGCCCAAGGAGACCAGACTTGCCAAAATTTGGAAATCCTGGCTGGGAGTAGAGGCACAAGATAGGGTGGAGCTTTGGGCCCAGAAATGTGGTTTTGTGGGCGGCGAGAGAGAGCCTGGGGTCGCGGGGTCAGACCCAGGCAGGATGCAGAGACAGGGCTCTAACGGGGATGCCCTGAGATGTCAGCCTAGGCACGGAGTGGCCTAGGCTGAGATGTCAGCCTCCTCCCCACGGGGTGGGCAGTGCCGTCAGCGAGCCCCCAGTGCCCCCAAATCCCCCGGGGTTAGAAGCACTTTGCAGACGCTGAGACAGAACGCAGAACGGTCTTTCTTGAACTGCCGTGTGGGGCGTAGGGCGGGAGCGGCAATGCTCGGTTTCCCGCCCTGCCCCAAGGAGCAGGGGGAGCCTGCAGGGGACGTGGATCCGGACACTGTCTCCCAGAACTTTGAACCTGGATCCAGTCCATACTGGAAGGGGCGCTGAGAGGCGTTCTCGCGTCCCAGTCCCACTCACTCAGACTGTCTTCATCCCGGAGCCACTTGGCCCCCACGTGGGGCGTCCCTTCCGGTGGCGTCTGTGATGTGGCGTAATGATGTCTTTTTTGTTTCAAACAACTTGACTGAGGTATAATCGACATACAGTAAACTTTACACAGTTAAGTTGTACAATACTATACGTTTTGACGCACGTGTCCCCTTGTGAAACCATCACCAGGTTCAAGATGACGCATCCATCGCCCCGAAGGCTTCCTGAGTTCCCGTGACCCCCACCTTCTGCTCTCCCCACCCCCGTTTCCTTAGCAACCATTCCTCAGCTTCCTGCTACTCCTGTAGTTTGCATTTTCAGGAGCTTTACATAAACGGGGAATCATACCGTCTGGGCTCTTTTTTTTTTTTTTGGTTTGGTTCCTTTGACTCAGAGTCATTGCTTTGAGATTTGCGGATACGGATCGTTCCTCTGTATTTACGAGTGACGCTCCATGGCTTGGCTGGGCCACAGTTTGCTTAACCAGTCGCCCGCTGGTGGGCATTGCACGGAACCCACTTCCGGGTGCTGCAGAAACGCGCTGCAAATTGTTTGCACTCAAGTCTCTGTGTGGACGTATGTGTTTGTTTCTCTTGGATAAATACTCAGAAGGGGAATGGCTGGGTCACATGGTAGAAAGAAATGTGTAACTTTTAAGTTTATTTTTGAGAGAGAGACAGGGACAGAGACAGAGACAGTGTGAGCATGGGCAGGGGAGGGGCAGAGAAAGAGGGAGAGACACAGAACTCGAAGCGGGCTCCAGGCTCTGTGCTCTCAGCACAGATCCCGATGCGGGGCTCAAACCCACAAACTGTGAGATCATGACCTGAGCCGGAGCCGGACGCTCAACCAACGGAGCCACCCAGGCGCCCCTAAATGTGTAACTTTTTAAGAAACTGCAAACGGGTCTTCCAAAGCGGCTGCACCGGTTGGCATTCCCCCGGCGGTGTGGTCCAGCTTTCCACTGTCATCGGTCCCACAGGTGCACAGTGATGTGTCCTTGGGGCTCTAATCTGCGTCTCTCTTATGACTCAGGATGTTGAGTATCTATCCATGTGCTTATTGGCCGCCAGCACATCTTAGTCCGAGAAGCCAGAACTAGAGCGTTGCGGGGAACACACCGGGTGGGGGAGGCGTTTCTTGTCCTCCCCTCTCTTGGTCCCCCCCACCCCCACCTCCTGATAGCTCCGAAAGGGTAACTACATTTGAGGTCCTGGAGGCGATTGAGCACGGAGCACTGGTTTCTGGGGTGTCTCCCGGTGCCCTCCGGCCCTTCGGCTGAGGGAGGCCCTGCAATGCTCCGTCTTGAGCGGCGGGCCGGCTGTAGTGACCCGGATGGAGGCCGCACAGTCTGAAGGCTTCCAGCAGAGCTCAGAGACACGCAGGTGCAGGCTGCTCGGGGCCCCTTTCAGGGTAAAGCCTCCATGGGGAGCGTGGTGGTGGAACAGCGGTCCCGGTCCCCAGAAGCAGACCTGGCGTGTCCTTGACCACAGCTCCTAAAGGAAGCCAGGCAGCACCCTTCCTGGGGTCAGGGCCACCTGGGGTGGTGCTGGGGCCCAAAGTTCTGCCATTAGGAATAAAATAATGTTTGTTAAGTCCTTGTCAAGGACAGGAGCGCTGAGCCCCTCGCAAACCCCGCCAGATCTAAAAGAGGGAAGGGCTTCAAAGGGCCAGGGGCGCTGCGGCTCAGCACAGCTACCCACGGAATCCGTTTTCATGCAGGCCTTTTCAAGGCCGGTGACAGAAGTCCCCCTCAGCATTCAGGGGAGCCACAGGACGCTGCCACTTTTATAGGTCAGAAAACAGTGAGGCAGCGGCGGCCGTCAGGGCCCACCCGACAGCCGAGTTTAAGTAGCGGGTCACGCGCCGCGCCGGTGATCGCACACTTAGGGGTGGGTCCCCAGATGCAGGCTGGATGCAGGGGTCCCGGGGCGCGGGTCTCCACTTCCCCCCCTCGTTCACGGGCCCCCTTTCCCGGCGCGGCAGGTCGTACCCGCCCACCTGCGGCCCTCACACCCACCCGCACCCTCGCACACCCTCCGGCTCCGATGACCGGGGACCACCTGCGCCCGAGACCCGGCGGGAAAACCCAGGCTGGGTCCTGATTGGCCTGGCTTGGGTCACATGACCTTTCTTAAACCAATCACTGTGGCCTGGGGAACGGGAAGCTCCGACTGGCCAGGGCTGGGCCACGTGGGCGCAACCCCTGCCTGGAGAGGGCGTGTCCTCGTGGTTCGGGAAACCGGAAGCTCCGTGGGGGCCACGTGAGCAGAGAAGCCCTGCCCTCGGCGGGCAGCGTAGGCGGAGAGGCCGGCGGTCGGACCGGGGGAGACACGCCGCACAGGACACGGGGGTCCTGCCTTCCCTGCTGGGGGTCTCTCTGCAGGTCAGCCCACCAGCCGCCCCACGGCACGGGAGGGGGGACCTGGCGAGCGCTGCCCCCCGAGCCAGAGGGCGGGCCCCCTGGGGGCCCGGGGCGTCCGAGCAGCCATTGCCGGCGGTGGCTCGCTGTCACAGGTCACCAGCTGGGGTGAGGTGGCGGGGGCCGCGTCCCCACGGGGAGGAGGGGGGCGGGGCTCTCCGGTGGGGCGGCTGCAGGAACGGGTCTCAGAGGCCACACCTGGCGGGCTCCGTGCTGCCCTTACCCCGCTGCTTCCCTGCAGAAGGGGACAGGCCAGGGGGAGGCGCCGGCCGGGTCACCCTCCAGAGGGAGCAGTGGCCATGCTCCACGGTGCGCTGGCTTTGGGGCGATTCACACGCTTTCTCTCCAGCCCGAGGTTCTCCCCGTAATGAGAAGCTCCCCGACTCCACGGAGCTCTGGATTCCAGCCGCCCCCGAGAACCCATTAAGCGCCTTCCTCAGGATCGCCTTTAGTGGTTTTTTCTGAGTTATTAAGCTGAGGAGTTCCCCGCAAGGAGCTTTCGGGGACACAAGGGAGAGGGAAGGCAGTTCGGTTCTCTGTGTGTCTTTCATGGCACTGCCTTTTCCTGACTCCTCTCCCGAAGCTCAGGGCCAGGGGATTTTCAAAGAGGGAGTAGGATCCGCCCTGGGGCTGGAGACAGCTTCTCCTCCGGAAGGATCCCCCCTCGAGCCTCCCCAGATGCATGCCTCCCGGTAAGGTGGAAAAAGCAGCAGCTGCGGAGGAAGCTGATTTCTAGATTCCTCCTGGTGGGAGTTCTCCTCGGATCCCTGAGAAGAAACCATGCCAGCCGGGATGGGTGTCATCCTCTAGCCTCCTGCCCCTGGCCTCACAGCCCTCCGTGCATGGGCCCCCAGCCTTCAGTTCCCCAGAAACTGACTACCTGGACCCAGCTCGCCGCTAGTCTCGACTCACCGCCCACTCTTTGGTGGCCTGTCTCCGTGTCACAGTGTTTTGGTGTGAATACTCTGGTTCATTTGGAGTATCTGGAGCCTCCCTGCCATCCCCACGGAGGACACGGGGCTTAGCACCCGTCCTGTCGGCTCAGGCTGCCGTAGCGAAGCACCACAGACCACGTGGCTTCAGCAACAGAGTCGTTTGCTCAGAGTCCTGGAGGCTGGAAGGGCTGGTTTCCTCCAAGGCGTCTCTCCCTGGCTTGCAAATGACCCCCCTTCGTGTGGGCACCCCTGCTGTCTTTCTAGACTCTGTTTCCTCTTCTCGTGGGGACATGTGAGGCTGTTAGGGTGGGCCCTCCCCCAAATACAGTCAGGTGCAGAGGTGCTGAGGGTAGGGCTTCAACTTGGTTTCAGTGGGGCAGGGGGCAGGGTGGGGACACACCATCCGACCCATGACAGCAGCCCAATAAAAGATGATGCTGTGGACCATTTTCATCAGTTACAGCCAAGAGTGTTTGATGCGGGGTGGGAGGGCAGCACTCCTTGATGATGGTAGTGGTACTCAGCAGCTACCGAGAAAGTTCCAGAAGCATCCTACCATCAAGGAAGGAAAATGGTACATCTGGCCAACCAAGGAACCAAGCACCACCACGTGGGGTTTCTTTGATCGTGTTCGGCAGATGTGGGGCAGAGTAGAGAGGCATGTTTCTGTCCAGGTGATTAAGGAGGGACTTCAAAAGCTTCAGAAGCTGGAGGCTTTCTGTTCAATTATTCAGACTGATGCATCCAAAGGTCTCTGAACAGGAAATAGGGAAGGGATTGCTTAGTTATGATGAAGAGTAAATGAATTACTTGTCAGTGGTGCACATGTGATCTCGGAGCACCGTGTGAGCTCGTGTCTCGCCAGGTGCGTGCTGTCCGTGAACGCTGGTGCTGGAGGGGTGGGTGGGAAAGGAGGCCCAGTCTCTCGGGAGTGCCAGTCATTTCTTCCTTTTCCAAGATCGGTGACCACCTGTGTCTTTGTCAGGCGTGATTACACACTTCAGCGTGAGTCTGAGAGTCTTGGCATTCAGGCCGTGGGGGCCACCCCCCCTCCCGGGCACCTGAGTGAATAGTCACTGTCCTGGGACACCGTTGCGTCTCCACTCCCATTTGGGGTCAGCACCCGTGAGAAGCAAGGTAGTGTGGATTAAAAGCAGGGAAGTTTGAGATTGTCTCAGTAAGAGTAGTGCCCCAAAATGGATGATGGTGGAAATTTCAGGAGGGGTCATAGGGCTTATTGTGGTACTTCTCATTACTTTTGTTTATGTTTGAGATTTTCCACAAAAAAAGAAACTTAAAATTATATTTAAAAAAATGCCTCCTTCTGTTCATGGCCGTGATGGGAAAACAGAGCCTGGACTTGCCTTCCACAGGAAACGACCAAAACTCAGACAAAATGTGTGAAACGAGGCCTTGTTTTGACCGTGAAAGATGCAAACACACAAGACAAGCCCTATGACTGCCCCGGCGTCCCGCGCTGAGTGTCCAGGAGCGAGAAGCCCGGCGCAGGCTGGAAGGATACTCAGGTAGAGGTGGGGCTGAGAGCCCAGGGGCCCACGGCAGCCATCGTTTGCAGAACAGAGTGCCAAAGAGGAAGTAGCTGCACGGAGGGAGTCAGCAAAGCTCCAACCAGCACACTCATTGGTGAAAAGCCAGAGAAAGCATCACCCAAAGGGTTCGAGAACGGTGTCTGGAGCTCACGCAAGATAAAGAGGCAGGGCCTCTTCCTACCCACCAAACTGGAAGAAGAAAAAAAAGCAGAAAATTCATGCAGCATTGGGAAGGTACTCAGGAGGGTCCTGCCTTCACACTGGAGAGTAATCAGCCCTAAACTAATCATGTCTCTGTTCTCACCTAACAAATCTTGAAACCAAGACCTGAAACATCAGACCCTTTCCAGGTCACTTAGCTGCACGCAAAACAAAACTCAGGAATATTTATAAGAACACAAAAATACTCAGCACCCCAGCAAAGTGGAATTTGCAGTGTGTGGCATCCACTCAGAAATTCCCAGGTGTGCAAAGAAGCAGAAAACACAACCCATAGGAGAAAAATCAATTAGTCAAAGCTGACCAGGGATTGACATAGTAGTTAGAATTAGCAGAGAAGGATATTAAAGAATCATAACTATATTCCATAGGATAATAGTGACAGGGGAAAAAATTAAAATTCTCTGGACTGTACACTTAAAAATGATTAAGATGGCAAATTTTATGTTGTATTTCCCCACAAATTTTTTTTTAATTTTAAAACTCAATTTAAACTTCCAGAGTTGAAAACTACAATGTCTGAAATGAAAAATACACAGCATGGGATTAATGGCAGATCAGACATTGCAGAAGGAAAGGACAGTGAACGCAAAGAAGTAATGCTAGAAACCGTCCCAAGGGCGACACAGAGAGAAAAAGGAACCATCATTTTTAAGGAAATAAAACAATAGAGCATCAGTGCACTATGGGTCAGCTTCATGTCAGTATAAGTTCCTGGAGTGGAGGTGCTCATGTGGGGAGAAAGACAGAAAAAATATTTAAATAATGATAAAAATGTTTCAAAACTGCAAGTGAACTGTGAACTCACAGATTGAGCAAACTCAAGACCCCCTGGGGAAAAAAGTCCACCAACACACATAGTTTTCCAATTGCTCAAAACCAGTGACAAAGATAAAAATCTTTAAAAAGCCAGCAGAGTGGGGAAAGATGCATCCCCTACAAAGAACAAAGACAAGAATGACAGCAGATCCAGCATTAGAAACAGTGCAAGTGAGAAGTCACAGAGATACGTCTTGAAAGTACTAACGGAGGAGGAAAACAGAGCTACTTCAAAAACAAAGGTAAAACAAAGACTTCTAAAAAACGCAAAAGCTAAAAGGCTTCATCACTGGCGGGCTGCACTTTGAGAAACATCGAACGAAGGACTTCCTTCAGGTACAAGGAGAGTGACACTGGATGGAAATACTCAGAGGAAGGAAGGCACCAGAAATGGCAACAGCAAGACTATGTAAAGAAATGTGCTTACTATTTAAATCCCTTTAAAAGTCATTGGCTTAAAAAAATTTTTTAAGAAATAAAAGTCATTGGCTTTAAACAGAAATAATAACAATGTAGTTTGGGGCTTATGACACAGGGAAAGGTAATATGTAGGGCAACTGCTAAAGTAACCAAACAAAAAATTATAGCTAATAAGGTGACACAGGAGATAAAATGGAATCATAAAAATATTCAGCCCAAAAGAAGGTAGGAAAAGAGGGAGAGAAAGGGAGACAAAATACATATAGAGCAAATAAAAAACAGAAGATTGAAGTTAAACGTAACCATATCAATAATCACATTAAACGTAAATGGTGCAAACACACCCCAGTTAAAAGGCAGAATTGTCAGGTTAGAAGACAAGCAGGACGCCTCCAAGGGGCACACCTTAACTATTAAGACACAGGTATGTTAAAAAGCAAGAGTGTGGTAAGGCTATACCAAAAGAAAAGAAAGCCAAAAGAAAACTTTAGTAGGCATATTAGCATCAAAGTAGGTTTCATAATAAAGGATGTTAACAGAATACCTTAAACTTATGAGTAAGGAACACAATGATTTGGGGTGACACCTAAATCCTCACTGCTGATGTGAGACGAATTTTTGAGTGGGTAAAGGTCATCCCTAAGGTGACCTGCCTGCTTTGCAGGATGCCTGGAAGTCCCATTCTGCCTGTTCCCCCTTTGATTACTGAAAGGATAGACAAGTGCACATGTAAAAAATGAGGTTGGGAAGGTGCTTGCTTCCTATAAGTAAGTGCCTTAACTGTGAAGGCTTTTTGGACCTGAGGTTGGCAACTCCCTCAGCACCCCACCTCAAAAAAAAAAATGTTAGCAGAGTTTAAGAATGTAATTTCATAATGATAGAAGAGTCCATTCTGTAGAAGGACATAAGAACCATAAACGTACGCATCTCATAACAGAGCTTCAAAATACATGAGGCAAAAATTGGTAGACCTGTAAAGAGAAATAGATCCTCAATTATAATCAGCTATTTCAATAGCCAATAGAGCAAGTACACAGAAAATCAGTAAGGATGTAGGAAATTGGAACAACGCTCTCAACCAATTTGGCCTAATTGACATCTGTAGAGCTCTGTGCTTTCTTTTCGAAAGCACTTGGAACAGTCCTCGAGATAAACCATATTCTGTGTCGTAAAACAGGTGTCAATAAACTCAAAAGTATTCAAGTCATACAAATTTGTTCCCTAGTAGAATTGTATCAGGAACCGATAAGAGAAAGATCTCAGGAAAACCCCCCAAATGCTTATAAACTAAATAATGCTGCTCTAAATAATTCATGGGTCAAAGTAAGAATCAAATGGGAAATTAGGTAGTATTTGAGTTGAATGAAAATGAAAACACAACCCACCAACGTGTGTAGGGCACCACAAAAGTAGTCCTTAAGGGAAATTTATAGGACTGAATGCCTCCATTAGAAAAGAAAGTGCTCAAATCAATGACCTCAGCTTCCACTCAGAAGCTAGAAGAAAAAGAGCAAATTAAACCCAAATAAGGAGAAAAAGGGAAATAGTGAAGATCACAGCAATCGATGAAATAGAAAATAGAACAATAATAGGGGATATAATGACACCTAAAGCCGGTTCTTTGAAAACAGCAGTAACATTGATAAACTTCTAGCCAAGCTTCTCCGGGAATAAAAGGGGGGTGTGGCGGGCACAACCTCCTATAGCAGAAATGAGAGCCAGGACATCGCTACCAATTCCTTCTCCAGCAGATTCCCTTTGTGCTCTGTCAGAAACCAGTTCGCATATGCACGCAGGTCTGGTTCTGCGCGCTCTCTTCTGTTTCATCATCGACTGTCTTGATTACTGTGTCTTCATAATAAGTCTTGAAATAGATCGGGTCAGTCCTCCAGTTTTGTTCTTCTTTCTCAAAAACTTTTTGGGGGCTCCTGGATGGCTCAGTTGGTTGAACACCCAGCTCTTGATTTCAGCTCAGGTCATGATCCCGCGGTTGTGGGATCGAGCCCCCCATCAGGCTCCACGTGTAGCATCGAGCCTGCTTAAGATTCTTTCTCTCAGGGCCCTCGGGTGGCTCAACCAGTTAAGCGTCTGACTCTTGGTTCAGCTCAGGTCACAACCTCATGGTTTGTGAGTTCGAGCCCCGCATCAGGCTCTACACTGACAACCCAGAGACAGCTTGGCAGCTTGGGATTCTCTCTCCCTCTCCCCCACTCGTGTTCTCTCCGAATAAATAAACTGTAAAAAAATCAAAGATCCTCTCTCTCTCTCTCTCTCTCTCTCTCTCTCTCTGCCCCCTCCCCCTTTCACACATGCTCTCTCTCTAAAATAAATAAATACACAAAATGTTTACAAAATACCTTTTGGCTATCCAAGGGAGCTTGCATCTCCATATGAATTTAGCAGTCAGCTCGTCATCTTCTATAAAGAGCCTGCCGGGATCACGCTGAGCCCGTCCACCGAGGAGCGTGGACCGCTGGACCCAGCCATCACGGAGCATCTGCTGCAAAGCCACAGGGAATCTCTCCATTGCATTGGCTTGTCTGCGTCTCCCAACAGTGTTTTGAGGTTTCCCGTGTACAGGTCTCCCCAGTCTTTTGCCAGATTTGTCCCTAACTTTTTCATACTTTTTTAAGATATTGTAAAGGTATTTAGATTTTTCCGCTCATGGCGGTCTGTTGCTGTTACGCAGAATTACAAGGGAGTGGGGGCAGTGGTCTCCACGAGGATGCTGTCCGTTCCAGTCCACTTGGTGGGCAACCCCGGCGTGGGAGTGGCCCAAGGACGGCCATTCTGCCTCAAGGCTCTTTCTCTGTCACACCTGTCTGTTGTCTGGGCAGCAGTGGGGTGGGCAAGGGGCGCTCTCTTCCATTTTGGGGAGACATTGAGCTGGCACGTCTTTTCCAGAGGAAACTCATCACTTCCTACTAAGGCACTAAATGCCAGTACCCTTTGCTCCCGCCTCTGCACTTCCGGGACTGTCCCCTCCAGTTCTGCTGGCCCAGGTGGAAGCTCATGGAAACCACCCACGCAGCCCCAGGAGGGCATTAGTCCAATAAGACACAGAGTGGCCACGCAGGGCTGTGCAGTGGAGCGGTTGCAAAGACGAGGCGGCGCTGGGGTCCTGCTAGGCGACGACTGCCAAGCAAATGGCTTTAAGCGAAAAGAGCCACAAGCAGAGCAGCGGCCGAACGCATCACTCTCGGCGTAAGAAAAAGGTGCCGTGTGCGGGAGCTCTTACTTTGTGCTCACCTTTCCTGTGAACTTAAGACTGATTGGAAGGAGCGCCTGGGTGGCTCGGTCGGTTAAGCGTCCCAACTCTCGGTCTCGGCTCAGGTCGTGGTCTCGCAGTGGTGTGTAAGTCCGAGCCCCACGTCAGGCTCAGAGCTGGCGGTGCAGAGCCTGCTAGGGGTTCTCTCTCTCCCTGTCTCTCTGCCCCTCCCCTGCCTGCTCTCTGTCTCTCTCGCTCTCAAAATAAATGAATGAACTTAAACTGATTTAAAAGATAGAGCCCTTTAAATTTAAGGGAAAAACACGAGAGGGACAGACGCACCGAGGAGGCCAAGTTTGCCGGAGGGGTTGTGTGTCTGTGTCACTGTTTCTTCTCACGTCCACGAAACCAGGTGCCTCCTTGTTGATTTTGCGTCTCCCTGTTCAGCTCTTTCTCAGGACAGTGGTAGACGAGCCGTGTCCCATTTGGCTCGGTTGCCCCGTGCCTGGCACAGAGCCTCTCTCTCAGCAGATCTTCAGAGGTCTCCAGGGGTCAAAGCCGTGGGTTACATTCTTTCTGGAATGTTCTCATGGAGCCACCTCGCATCCCTCGAGGGGGGCACTGAGACGTCCACCCGTTACAGATGAGGCGCCCAAGGCACAGGGAGGGTGAGTCATTTGGTTAAGGTTGCGCAGCTGAAGGTGGAGGGCTGGGATTTGCACCCAGGCCGTCCAGCTCGAGGCTGAGCCCTGAACGCCGGCCCAGCCAGCATCTCTGTGGCGGTGACAGGCACCCACTGTGCGGGGCTGGGCCAGTGTACAGGGCGAGCCTGAGGCCGGCTCACAGGGGGAGCCCGCGGCACCGAGCCGCCAGCCCAGGTGTGCGGTGAGGAGTCTACACTTGGCGGACAGCCGCGCCCCCACAGTGAGTGCCAGAGGGAGTGGACCCAGGGTTCCCCTCCCGCTTTCGCCTTGTTCCAGGTGGCATTTCGGTTTCTTTGCTTAAAAGACGAAGGATAGTCAGACTTTCTGGTGGCATTTATTCTCCACTGGCATTTAAGATATTCGCCAAGACTGTCATTTTGAAGGGGGAAAACGTTCAAATAGTAGCAGTGACTCAGACCGGGACTCGGCCCCCTCGTCTGGCTCGGCCCCCTCGGAGTCACTGGGGATCTCAGCACCGGGGGGGCCTCTGCTCCAGGAGAGCCAGGCCGAGTGGGGCCTTCTGCTTGTCTTTAGGGGCTATGAGAGCGGGGTGGCCAAGCGCGGGGTCTCGGGGGCGTGAGCGTGAAAACCGTGAGCCTGCCCTCACCCTCAGTGCTACTGGCCTGGCCTCTCTGTGTAGAGCTTGAGGGGCCTCCTGGCACCACGTCCGGCCTCGAAGCCAGGGCTGCTAACTGGACCCCGGGCTCCTTTGTCTCTGCTCCACCATGGAACATCCTTCCAGAAGTATCCACGTGGAGCCCCTAGGCTCTCAGCCTCTCCTTTGAGGCTTAGCAGCAGGGACTTCAGGGTGGACGGGCCTGGGTTTAACCCTTACCTGGAGACTTACTACTATAGGATAGTGTGTTTGCGTGCTTTTTGTCTGTAATTCACACAAGCCTGAGACCAGTCGGTGGCTCTGTCCCCAGCCCCAGGGACAGACCTGCCTGCAGGAGGCACTCGGTAAACGGAGAGTGATGAGTAAAGCTTTTGGTGTGATGCCTGGTAATGTAATGAGCCCTTGAGATATGGAAGCTGTTAGGTCCTTATGAGTCATAGCAGCAGGTGCCAAGATGTTTATGGTCGTGGCTTTGCAAAAACATGATCAGGTTCCACATGCGTGTCTATAGCGGCTTTATTCATCATTGCCAAAACGTGGAAGCACCCTCGAACAAACTGTGGTCCATCCATTCAATTCAATATTATGCGGCTATAAAAGGAAATGAGCCCACAAGCCACAGAAAGAGCCACGTAAGAGGAACCCACAAATGCATACCGCTCTGCGAAGGAGCGAGGATCCCAACTCTATGACATTCTGGAAAGGGCAAAACCGTGGAGACGGTGAAAAGATCCGTGGTTGTCAGGGCGGGGGTGGCGGGGGGAGAGGGCTGGACAGGTGGAGCACGGGGGGGGTTTAGGGCAGTGAAACTATTGTGTGCCACTGTGATGTCGGATACGTGGCAAAACCTGTAGAAAGTACGTGAAGCGTGAGCCCTGTGGGCTTCAGTTCGTGAGAACATAATCAGGATTGGCTCATCACCTGTGGCAAACGTAACACACCAGTCAGCGCAAGGTGTGAATAATAGGAGGGAAGGGATGTGTGGGAATTTGCCGTAGTATCTGCTCAATTTTTCTGTCTGTAAACCTAAAAGTGTTCCAAAATAGAAAGTCTCAGAATAAAGTCCGATCGGGCACTAACAGCCGAAGGTCTTACAGCCGAGAGTGGGAGTCTCAGGGAACCCGTCACCCAGAGAGTACGGAAGGGAAGGGGCTCCAGAACCTTCTGCGGATCCGCACAGTGGTTACCATGACCTTGGAGCCCGTGTGGGGAGGACTCCCTCCGGATGCCGCCGGGGACGAGCTCCCGGGAAGAGTGTGAGATGCCCAGAAGCGGCTGGCAGGTCGGGGAGGTGGGTGTCTAATCAGGAGGACATCACGGGGGGATGGAGACTTGGCGTTTTCTCCTCCTCGTGCACCTGTGGGGAGGCGCCTGTGGACCCGGGAGTTCCTGGCACACAAGCACGGGCCACCGCTGTCATCTGCCTCCGCCCCAGAGCGGTCATTTTGCGGCTGTCACGCACACCGGGCACTTCCTGCAGCCAGTGGGCAACCTCTCAATGGCCACCCGCGCTGTTTCGGGCTGTCCTTCCCTTGACTCAAGCTACGACTTCCCTACCACACACGGGCTCGCAGCCTCTTGTACGGCACGCAGCTCGACGCCGTGGCCCCGGTGCCCGTGCCCTGCACTCAGGCTCGTGCGTGTGCCTGAGCTCTGGCCACGGAATGGGAGGGTGGCCTGTTCTAAACCCCCACGAGCCACCTCCGCACCCTCCATCCACCCTGCGCCTGGATGTAGATGAGCCCAAACCCGTAAGCTCCATGTTGAAAAGGGCAGCGCCCAGGACCCTGAATCGCCCCCTGGAAGCCAGCTGCCATTTCTCGGGACTTTGCCCGGAAGAGAAGGAACTTCCCGTGGGACTGAGCTCTCATTCGTTAGGGGCGTTGGTTCTGGAAGCCGGCTGAAGGAACGTAGGGATACATCACACATCCTGACTTTGAACCCCACGTAGCCCATCTAATCACTTGAAACCCAAGAGTGTGGAGGTAAAGGGGACCTTTGAGAGCCCGGGTCAACCCTCTCGCTTCCCCAGATAGGGGTCTTGTCAAAGATTACAAAGTCATTTGTAGAGGGACTGGAGCACCTGGGGTGCTGACCCTGGCTCCCTGCCCCTCGCCACCCGTCCCGTGGGCAGGACCTCCGCCAACAACGAGTCAGGAGAGGAGTCTGGGCCAGCAGCTGGGAAGGGAACGTATTGTTGAAGACTGCCATGGGCTGAGTTGGGTCCCCAGAATTCATATGTTGGAGTCTTGACCCCTACCAGCTCAGAACGTGATCTGAGGCCATCTGGAGACGGGGCCTCGGAGGAGGTGATTCAGGTAAAGTGAGGTCACTAGGGGAGGGTCCGATCCAGAATGCACGGGGTCCTTGTAAGAAGAGGGGATTAGAACTCAGACATGCACGGAGTGACGACCCCGTGGGGCCACTGGGAGAGGACGGCCGTCCACACACAAGGAGGGAGGCCTCAGGAGGACCCGGCCCCGCCCACGCCTGGACCTCGGGCTCCGGCCTCCAGGACCGGGAGACAAAGCGTCCTGTGGTGCGAGCCCCGACTATGGGACGGTGTTATGCTGCCAGAGCGAACTCACACAGAGATTGTTGGAACTGAGTCCAAGGAGAGGTCAGATAGACCCCAGCTCACCGTCTGCACGAACACCCTCATGTGTTAGAGAAACGCTGCATTCCCGCTGGACTGGGCTGGCCCTGCGCGTATTACATTACGGGGCGTCCGTTCTCTGGGCACTCCTCCAGGAGAGGACCTTTGGGCCACAGGTTTAATTAACACCCAGGATGAGCCCAAGGTGACCCACTGTCTGCCCAAGCTCAGCCTCTCCCCACGTGGGACCGGGTGGAAAGTAGCAAGAGCCTTCCGGATGAGAGCCTGGGGGCCGGTGCCGCAGAAATGAGGCATCCCATCCCCTTTGAGAGTTAATCGTTTGCTTTGGGGATTAATTTTTCAGTTGTTGGCTTTGAGTTAAAGCACTCAGTAAATTACTCGTCGTGATGTGGGACATGTATGAGCTAAATGGAGCTATAAATCTCCCAAGCTTGGTGTTAAAGCCTGAGCCTCAACCCACGCTCCCTCCAGGAGGGGCCCACACGTGCTCTCAGCTGGGAGACCGGCCGATCCGTGATGCCTTCTCGGGGCTCCCCTGGGCCAGAACCCAGGGCAGACCTCCTGCGGCCTGGCCCGGGCCAGAGAAGCTCCCAGCGGGTTCTACTGGATCCCTTCCTCCCTGGAAGTGCCAGCTCACTGCCCCCTTGTCTGTGCGTCTTTCCCGGCCAGAAAGCCCGTGCCCTTGAAAGGCCCTCAGTGTCCCCGTCACTGCCCCGTCTTTGCCCTCCCACCCTCACATATCCTGGTCATGTTATCCTTCAAAACCAAAGTCAAGGCCCGCCTCCTCAAGGACCCCCTGCAGTCTCCCTTTCATTGGGCTTCTAGTGGCTACCTGTGAGCTCAGAAGCCACGTGGGTGGGAGTATCTCGGTGCTCTTCGGGTTTGCATGCTGTCCCCAGGAAAGCGCGCAGACCCTGGGAGGGAAGAAGCCCACGCACCCTCAGTTCCCCTCCGTGTCTTAGGCTGGGAAGGTGCACAGCATGAGTGTGGTGAGGGGGGGGGGGGTCCCTCAGGGTCGCCCCGCCGGCCCCTAGCCTCCAGGCAGCACCGACTCGGGGGCCCCAGGCCAGTGTTCCTATGTGTTCATGCTTTTAGCGGGAGAATTCAGAGTTCCGACACGCCAGGGGTCGGGTGGAAGAGAGAAGGTGACGTGTCCCCAGTAGGGGCCACGTGCCCCTGTGGCTCACAGGTGATGCTGGGAGGGAAGGGTCCACGTCTCCACTTCGATGGCACGGGTTCACTTTATTGCATGGTCATAAAACCGAGGCTCTATTCCTGCTGGGCTTTGGAGAGGGTATTGAGTACGGAAGACCCCGAGTCAGTGTAAAAAAAAATAATAACATATATGGAACCCAAGCAACGGGGCCAAAACCAGGGTCCTTGGTACCCAAATGATAAAGGTGGGGAGAGTTACGCTGTGGAGACACGATTACTATCCTATCACCCAGATGTTTCAGACCAAAGTCAGGTACAATAGCCGGGTGGATTATGAGTCTTCGGGAATGGCGTCCACAAATTTAAAACAGGAGGCCATGCCAACCTCCCGCCGCCGACCTGCGTTCTTCAGGGTTGGCCTGGCCATCCGGTGGGGGTGGGAGAGGCTGAGGATGACCATATGAGTGGGTGTGAACCAGACTCCGCTTAGGGAGCCGAGTGGGGATGTGGGGTCCGTGCACTTGAGAACATCAACGAAGGCAGAGGCAGGCGGCCTCGGGAGGGGAGGGCTGAGCCCCCCCGGGAAGCGAGGCATTTGGAGACACAGTGAATGTCCTCGGAGACCGAGGTCTGGGAGGGTGGGGGCAGGAAGGGGAGCTGGCTTTCGAGGCCTCTCCTCCACCCACCCCAGGCCCTCTGGGACCCTCCCAGACCGCATCACCCTTCCCAGGGTCCTGTGGCGCACGGACTGGTGTCCACACGCATGTGCTTATGGCACTGAGTGGCTGATCCCTCTCTCCTTCACTGTCCGCAGATGTTCCCGGGCACCCCCACCCTGCCAGGTCCTGCCTACGACGTCCCTGACCGATGGGGGTGGGTCATGGGGGCACAGGTGCCGGGACTCCCGTTTGTAGCCCCTCCAGGGCTCAGGCCGAGCGCCTGAGTCGACCCAGGTGCCCAGGACAGAAGGAGGTGTGCTTTTCTGCACCTGCTAGGCTTGCCCCGAGGCTCCCCGGAGCCAGTCTTCCTTGTGGGGCCTCTTTCCCCGGGATTCTCCGGGGCCACGGGGTCTCTGCGATACCAGCAAGGCCTCCTCAAATGCTCAGCGCCGTCCCGCAGCCACGCTGGGCCCTGGACAGCCGCACAGGGACCCCGCTGCTGGGCTGGGGTCCCTCTCGGGGAGGGGCGATGGAGCAGCCAGCCCAGCCCCGCCCCCCCGACCCCGCAGCCAGGCCACACGGCCCCTCCTAGTGGTGCTTCTGGGAACACACCAGCCCCTCCTAGAACCCCCACCCCGTGCCATTTTGACCAAGGAAGGCCCGAGACCCTCTCACGCAGGGAGGGTGGGCCAGAGCAGGTGGCTCCGCGCAGCGGCTCGTGGCCACCACAGGCGGGAGGGACGGGGGGATCCTTAGCCTTTGGCAAACGCTGCCTTTCCGGTCACTGGTGCCCGTTTCTCTACGCCTTGCTGGGTCCTTCCTCTAAACACAGCCAGCATTTCCACCCGTGGCTGCCCGTCGCGTGAGCCTCCACTCGGGCGAGTGACGGCGTGAATGCCGCTGGGGACAGATGATACTCTTGTATCTTCCTATTTGCGATTTTGTGGACCTGTGTTCCGGGGTCTCGGTGGGCAGACGGCCGGTACGGTCTCACGGATATAATCTGCAGGCGCCATCAGGAGGTGGCTGAGGGGTGGATCGGGGCTCCTGTGTCTGCAGACGCATCCCCGCTGGGGTGCCGTCCTGGGCCGTCAGGTCCCCAGTGTTAGGCTGTACCCATGAAGGGGTGCGCACGATGGCGGGCTTGGTGGGAGAAGCCGAAGAAAGTAGCAGTGAGGAGTGGGGCTCCGGCGTTCCCCGGCCACTCCCCCCAGAGCCGCCGTGCCTGCCCCACCTGTGTGTCGAGGCCCGAGACCGCGTCGGGGCCCTTGAGGGCTCGCTGGTCTGAAGTCTGGGCCGAGAAGTTCCGTAAGCCAGACCGTGGCCCCCGACCCCTGCGGGCAGGTGTGGGTGTTAGCACGTCGGGCCGTCTCTTGGTGCACGGATGCACCTGGGGTTTGCTTCCTGGGGCGGCCGCCTCAAGCGCCACCCACCGTGTGGCTAACACAGAAATTTGTTCTCCCACAGCCTGGAGGCCGGAAGTCCAAAATCAAGGCGTGGGCAGGGCTGTGCTCCCTTGAAGGTGCGAGGGGAGGGTCCTTCCTGCCGCCTTCAGTTTCTGGAGCTCCAGGCGCCCCTGGGCTGGTGGCCGCGTCCCTCCTGGCTCCGCCTCTGTCTTCACACGGCCCCTCCCCTGGAGGGGGCTCCAGATCTCCCCCGTTTTAGAAGAGACATGTCATTGGATTAGGGCTTTTCC
The DNA here is from genome assembly GCF_018350175.1 of Felis catus. Classification (NCBI taxonomy): domain Eukaryota; kingdom Metazoa; phylum Chordata; class Mammalia; order Carnivora; family Felidae; genus Felis; species Felis catus. The sequence continues at coordinate 112,193,374 of NC_058377.1, read as the reverse complement.
TGATGACCCCAGCTTAACTGAATCGCGTCTGCAGAGACCCTGTTTCCAAATAAGGTCACATTCACAGGTTCCCGGAGTTAGAATGTGGACACATCCTTTTGGGGGAGCACCGTTCAACCCACAGTGACCCCTGATCCCAGCACACACAAGCCTCCCCTGCAGACCACACCCCGAGCCCTCGACGACCTGCCTGAGACTCGGTGCCCTCCCTCAGGGACAGGGACACATGTGTAAACGGGCATTGCAGAGTGGGCTTCCAAAGCAGGACCCAAGGACAGCCTCCTGGTGCCCAGCCACCCCACCCCCCGGCCCCACCAAATGCTGTCGTGAGAGGGGGGTTCGGCAGCAAGGCCAGGGAAGTGGGCGGAAGGAAGGAGGCAGGACACAGGCCGGGGGTCCTGGAAGCAGAACCCTCCCCACACAGACCTGGAATGAGGGGTGGTCCCAGCGGGAAGGGAGGTTTGGCAACCGATTGCTAGAAATGGTTGTGTGTCCCTATCTGCGTCTAAGGCTCTGTTCAGGAAGATTGTCGTTTTATGTGACAATCCGGAGCAGCGATTTCAGACGGGAAGCCCGAGTGGTGAGGGCACCCCCCCGCCTTCCGCTGGAGGGAGGGTCGCCCGAGAGGACGGGGGGTCCAGGAACATCTGACCAGGGATGGCACACACGTGGCTCCCGGGACCGGGCCCCGAGGAGGCTCCCGCCGGCCATGCTGCAGGGGGGACCCTGGCAGGAGGCATCGGCATTTCCAGCTCTGGCCTGAGCTGATAATGAATTTGTCTTCACTCTGCCGCCACGGAGCTCGGACCTGGGTTTCCAGGGACTTGACCGCAGCTTCTGAACTATCTGCATGTGATCGTGGGCTTCCAGCATCACGGGGACCCAGGACCCCTGCCGCAGAGGAATCCGCGCTCAGAAACCAGCTGCCTAGAACAAGCACTCAGTCTTTCAAGTCGGTTCTGCAAACTGGGAGTTATTTTTCTGTTCCAAGTGGCTCCGGCCCTCCCTGAAGCCTGAGAAGTAAGGGTAATTCTCAGACACCCGCTCCAGCCAGGCCCACGTGCCAGTGGTGGGCGTAGAACGGGCAGGGGCAGGATTCCGCCCAGAAGGTCGGCAGCTAGAGGGCGCGGGGAGAAGCCCAGGGCGGGTGGGAGCGTGCACACCGCGCACAAGCAAGGCAGCAAGCCCACGGCCGAGGTCCTGGGCCCGCAAGGTCCGCACGGCCCCCCGAAGGAGTGCAGGGAGGGGCTCGTGCTAGAGGAAAGGCCGCAGCGAGCAGGGCGTCGGGGCAGCCGAGAGCCGTGGCATGATAAGTACAAATAAATAGGCTGTTAATAAGCATCAGCTCCTGGCCCTGAGTCCCTAAACCCCTTGGAACTTACTGTCTCTTGTTCGCCAGTGAGATGGCTCGTGGGGGACCCAAGACAGCTTCAGGATGGGTGGCCACCGGAGTAAGAAGGGATCTTACGATGAGAGGGTCAGAGCTGTCAGCCCCGCCCCCGTACCCACCCCCCAGCGGGAGCTGGCGAGGAGGAAGGGAGTCCAGTGACCCGGACAGCGGGGCCGGGAGAGACTGGGGCTGGAGGACCCGCAGAGGCGCGAGGAGATCCGGCGCCCCCCTACTCCGCCCCTCGCGTCTCTTCCGTCGGGCAGCTCTGGAGCCGTACCCTTGATAATAGACCGATTAGCATAAGGAAAGCACTTTCCTGAGTTTGGTGAGATGTCCTAGCAAATTACCCAACTGGAAAAGGAGATCGTGGGAACCCCCGGTTCATAGCCGGGCAGGGTGGGTCAAAGTACGCGTGGCCTGGACTTGGATGGCACAAACGGAGAGGAGCCGTCACGCAGGACCGAGCCCCCGCCGCATGGGTCCGCGCCGACCAGAACGGACTGTGGGACCCCCAGCTGGCGTGGGAGACCGGAGAATCGGTGTTGGAATGACATATTTGCTGTCAAACACACACACACACACACACACACACACACACACACACACACACACACAGAACAAGAAATGCTCACTGTTTATTGAGCACCTGTCACGTGCCAGGCACCGTGCTAACGGGGTACAAGCGCGACCCCATCTAATCACACCGACAGCCCTGAGAAGTCAACCCAGTCGCTAGGCTGTGCTCAGGTGGGGAAACGGAGGCACAGAGGTCGGACTCCGGCTCCTGCGGTGAGCTTAAGGTAGATGCCCTCAGAGGAGAGGGGCAGCGAGCGGAGGCCGCGGGCAAGTGGAGGCCGGACCACCCGACGCACAAGTGGGGGCCGGGCAGCGGGCTCGCCAGCTCGTGAGGAGGAGACGCGCACCTACAGAAGCTGACTGGCCACGCCGGGCGGACCTAGACCAGCCAGACCAGTGGCTCAGACAGTGCGCTCAGCAGCTGCGGAAGCCGCGTCCATCCACGTCTCGGGCGGAAAGAGATGTGGCCGCCGTGCAGGGGCCGTGGTCACCCACCGAGAACCAGTACGGTCCAGGGGCGTGCACTCAGGCTGGCCCCACCACCCCTGCGGTGCCCCTGACTTTGGCGTCCATTGGCTCTGAAGGTCGCCGTCCCCAAAGGGCTCCTGGACGGGGACGTGGACAGTGGAGCCCAAGCCGGAGCCTCGCCCGTGGGGGCACCACAAGCTCCCCTCACCTTGCACCTTGCGGGGTCCCTTCTTGACTCAGAATCCGGGCAGGGTCTTGGGGTGGCCCCTGACACATTCACTCCTTTGTTGCCCGATGAGCTAAGGGCAGGTCGACATGGCCCTTCCCCGTGGCGGTGAGACAGGACTCCAGGTCATGGGGGCGGATGGCCGGGCTTCCTACCTGCTTTTGTTTCCCATTGACAGCAACAGCCAAGTCACTGCAGAGTAGTGGCCCTGCTCCCGGTCCCAGGACCGCCCTGACCCAGTGGCTCCCCCCTGCCCTTGCTCTGCCGAGGGCCCCTCCTGGCTCACAGACGGCCGCCTCTGGCTGTGCGCCCGTGTGGCCCAGAGAGAGCCAGCTCTCCGGTGTCTCTTCGTGCAAGGGCGCCAGTCCCGTCAGGCGGGGACCGCTCCCCCATGACCTCACCTGACCCTCCCTACCTCCCAAAGGCCCCACCCCCGAATACCATCCCACTGGGGGGCAGGCTGGAACATCAGAATTTGGAGGAGGGGGTCACGAACGTTCAGACCATAACAAACGGCAGTCGTTACCGGTTGGCACAGGAAGGTCCCGCAAGTGAGAAGCCCACCTTCGGGGACCCTTTTACCGTCACGCAGTTCTGAGCGGGGGGCCCCGTGTTACAGATGAGGACACCGAGGCGTGGGACTGTATCACGGCCTCTCTGCTGGCCGTGGGGAGCAGGGGTTTGAACCTGGGCACCCCACGCCTGGAAGAGGTGCAGAGGGGTGGGTGGCAAGGCCAGATCTCCCGACGGCCTTGTTTCTTGCCCTTTCAGGGAGCTGTCTGGCCAAACAGACACTCGTTGGCCAGTCACCTTCCGGCGACACCAAATTGGGCACGTGGCTCTCTGGTGTCTTTCCCAAACAGGGTGCCCTCTGAACTAATAGTCGGCCAGCCAGCACCCCGCTGGGACGGTCATGGGTTCTGGTCGCCCGCCAGCCCCCATCACCCCCCAGTCCCATCCGCCAGCCTGGCACCCGTTACCGGAATGGATTGGCCGGCCATCCTCGGGCGCTCCCGGGGAAGCCCGGTCAGCGTCTCGGCTCCCCTGGCACCCAGAGCGCTGTCCGCACGCTGACGGAGCCGTGAGGGTCAGGAGCCCTGCGGGACCGAGGCCCCGGAGGCAGGGCTGAGTGCCGACTGCACCAGCCTCCCGGAGCTGCTTGCTGCCACGCGGGGCCCTCAGCTGGGGGCTTCAGACAACAGGAGCTTCTTCCCTCCCAGCTCTGGAGCCAGGCCGACTGTGAGATCAAGGTTCACACCCCACCAGAGGGGCCCAGCCCCCTCCAGAGGCTCTGCAGCAGGACCCGGCCTCGCTCCCTCTGACCCCCGAAGGCTCGTGTGTCCTCACACGGCTCCTCCCTGTGTGTCTTCTCCTACCTGTCAGGTGAATAGGGCCCCCCCAGGTCATCCAGGACGAGCTCATCGTGAGATCTTGAACGTTACCGCATCTGCGAAGACCCCATTTCCAGATAAGGTCACAGCCGCAGGTCACAGGGCTTAGGACGCGGACATACCCTTTAGCAGACCACCGTTCAACTCCCTGCCTAGCGGGTTCGTCATCTCCCCGTCCCCGCCTCTCCCCTCGGATGAGGCATACGGTCGGCGCTCAGAATCGCCCGGCAGGCCGCTGTGATGCACCCAGGGACTCAGTGGCCCTTGCGCGGAGGAGCTGGATGGATCCTGGGCGGTAAATCCCTTCTAGGCACCATCGGCAGGGTGCACGACAGCCTGTCCTCACTGCCGGTCCCTCCCGCCGAGGCCGCCCTCAGCACAGTGACGGCTGGGGCCAGACCGTCCCCCCTTGTGGGGCTCCGGGCGCACCGTGGGAGGTCGGTCCAGCTGTGACAACCAAAATGCCTCCAGACCTTGCTCAATGGCTCTGGGGTGAAGGTACGATCACCCCACCGAAAACCACTGCCTGGGACTACAAACCAGTCCCAGAGCCTCGCTCCGGCCGTCAGCGCCCGCCAGCCCGGGGCGCCTCTCGGGCCTAGCCCGCCGCGCCCTGCAGAACCGGGCGTCAACTGACCTGGGCCCACCACCTGCCCCCTGGAGCGCAGAGCTGGCCGGGTCAGGAGGGCGCCCTGTGGAGCTGCCAGACCGACCTCCGCAGCCTCCCACCCGCCCACTTTTGGGTTTTGTTTCTTACGAAGCCAAGGAAGAGGTTTTGTTTCTTACGAAGTCGGTCTGGGACTAGAGGGTGTCAATCATGCCCTTTGCCCTCGGCCAATGGAGCAGGAGACGCGGAGGCTGCGGTCCGGCTGAGTGGAGAGAGAGATGCCCTCGGATGAAGAGGAACCCCGATGGAGGGCGGGCGGGCACTGAACAAAATGCAGTCCGTCCACACGGTGGAATAGTACTCGGCCCTTAAAAGGAAGGGGATGCTCACACCTGCTGCAGCAGGACGGACCCGAAGGCAGGACGCTGAGGGACACGGGCCAGACACGCAGGGACGCGTCCCGCACCCTCCCACTTCCGCGAGGGCCCGACGGGAGTCACACGCGTGGACGGAGAGCAGGACGGTGGGCGCCGCGGCGGGGGGAGGGCGTGTGCGCTGACATTCACGGGGCTTCAGTCTGGGAAGATGGACCACCCTGGATTTCTGTCTCACCGCCACGTGGACATACGTAACGCCACAGAGCGACGCATCCGAACGTGGCTAAAGCGGTCCATTCCGTGTTACACACCTTTTGCCGCCACTCAAAATAAAAGATCACCGGGCCGGCCCCGAGGTTCCTCCGAAGGGGTGACCGAGAACGTCTGGAGGTCTCTGCCGTGTTGGCTTTTCCTCTCGGTACCAATCACGAGGCCACGGCTCCCGGCCGTCGGACGCACGTCGGACATCGCGGTGGGCACCTCGCCCGGGTTCTCACGTGGGCGCACCGCGGCCCTGTAACGGGGCGTTCGGATCGGCATCGTCCTTCTCGCCCTGACCTCGCAGAAGAGGGTGCGGTGCTTGGTCTGGAAGCGGCAGGATGGGCCCCGACTCCGTTCCTCCCCGGGGACCCCCTGGCTGGCCTCACTCTCGTCTCGCCAAGACGGACGAGACCGGCCTGCCCTCGCAGGGAGGCCTGGAAGACGAGCCTGTCTGCCTCCTCACTCTTGTGAGCTGAATTACGTCCCCCCAAATTCGTACATCGAAGTCCTAACCCCTCCGGGCCTCAGAATGTGACCTTATTTGGAATTAGGGTCTCCACAGATGTGAGTGGTTAAGATGGGGTCTTCCCGGGGTGGGGGTGGGGGGGCAGCCTCGGTCCGGTGACCGATGTTCCTGTAAAAAAGGGAGCTTGGACCCAGGCAGGCGGGCAGGCAGGGAGACACCGTGTGAACGTGGGAGCAGAGATGGGGGGAGGGGCCCCGCAGATGGTCAGCAAACCGCCAGAAGCGGGGGGAGGGCCCGGGACAGACTCCGCCTCGGCCCCCAGCAGGAGCCAGCTCTGCCGGCACCTTGATCTGGGACGCCCGGCCTGCAGACTGAGACGGCACGTTTCTGTGTGTTTCGTGACGGTGGCCGCGGGAAGCCCGGATCCCCCCACGGGAAACCGGCCTACGGGGTCAGGGCTCCGGGGGGCGCTGTGGTCCCACCTTCTGTGCTCCGAGCCCTCAGGGCTGCCCTGGGTGGCGCTGTCCTCGCCGTGAGCCACGCCGTGAGCCACGCCGTGAGCCACGCCATGAGCCACACCGTCAGCACTGGGTGTAGAACAAGGGGCACGGGCCCCGAGGACGAGACGGGCCTGTCCTGCCAGCTCAGGGCTTTTGTGGCACCAGCTGGCCGGCTCGGGAACCTCCTCGCCGACGGGCTCTTCTGGACCGATGGACCAGTGATTCTCTGCGGGGGGCGGGGGGCCCTGAGCCGGCGCCCAGGGTGGTCCCCACGCTCCGACACGTGGCCACTCGTGTCCCCGTCGTGAGCTCTGCCTTTCTGCTCCCGAGTTGGGCTTTTCCCTGGAGGCTGGCTGTGCCCAGGGGGCTTGCTCTGACTCGGGGCCATCTGGTCTCATCCCCAAGGGGCCCCTCCGTCGTCCCCGGAACACAAGTGACCTGGCTTCCCGCTTCCCCGTTTGTTTCTTGCTCTAGAAATGTCACCGCGGGGGCGCCTGGGTGGCTCAGTCAGTTAAGCGTCCAACTCTTGATTTTGGTCGTGGCCTCGCAGTTCGTGAGATCAAGCCCCACGTTGGGCTCTGTGCTGACAGCACAGGGCTCATTTGGGATTCTCACTCCCTGTCTCTCTGTCCCTCCCCTGCCTCCCTCTGTCTCTCTCTCCCAAAATAAATAAACTTAAAATGTTTTTAACGGAAAGGAAAGTCCCCCAGCTTCCTCTTTCTGTCCCGACTCAGCACTGACCAAGGCCAGGGCACTGATCATCTTAGAGGACAGCAGGGAGCCACCTCCTTAGCATCGGCTCAGGGCCAGGACGGCTCCCCCAGAAGCCACTCTCCCTTTGCCCCATCCTGAGCCTGGCATAGAGGCCCCACGTGCCATCCAGAAGGGGCCCGGGTGGGCAGCTTTGCTCCCCTTGGCGTCCTGGGCCCAGCCCCTCGGGACGAAGGCTCAGGTAGCCACCGAGCCGCCCAGGGAAGGAATAGAGGACGTCTGGAGGGTGCACGTACCCAGGGGCCCCGTGGGGCCGGTGGGCCGTGTGTGGGTGGTGCACCCCCCCCCAGTCTCCCACATTCGTGGACCCTGCTCTCCTGATGCTGGACCAGGACCAGGTGGCTGAGTGGGGGCTGGGTTTCACACAGTCCAATTTTTGGACACCCTGTCAGGGGGTCCCGGAGCCCCCCCATCTACCTGTAAATGCACGGTCCGGCCGGGCAGGTGACCGACCTGGGTGCCCCGAGCAGTGGCTCCTGGGCGCAGGGCCGAGGACGGCCGCCCAGCCCTGCACCCACCCAGTCCCTGCCACCAAGGCGCCCCTGGGGACGGAGGCAAGGCCGGCCACGCAGCATCAGCAGCAGAAGTGTGTGCGTGTTCCGGGGTGGCCGCCGCAAAGCACCACGAGCCAGGGGGCTTGGAACGACACGAATTTATTCTCCCGTGGTTCTGGAAGCCGCAAGTCCCAACGCAGTTATCACGGGGCTGAAATCAGGGTGTGAGCAGGGCCGCGCCCCCCCACCCCCCACCCTGAGGCTCCTACCCTCCTCGTCCGGGGCTCCAGGCCTGCGTTCCTGGTTGTTGGCCGCGTCCCTCTGGTCTCTGCCTCCGCCTTCACGTGGTCCCCCCGCTCCGTGCGTTCTCCCCTCCGCTGTCTCAAGGGCACCTGTCTTGGGACCCCAGGCCCGCCCTAAATCCAGGGTCTTCACATCTTGAGATCCTTATCTTAGTTACATCTGCAAAGACCATCCTTCCAAATACGGTCACATTCACAGGTGTCTAGGGTTCGGGCACGGACACGGCTTTCGGCGGGAGACCAGACCCCCGCAGGGGCTCCCGTGGAGGGAGGGGCGCTCAGGGAACGGGGGGGGCGCACTCTGCCGGCTGGGGGAGGAGAGATCCGGGCTCAGGAGCGGCACCACTTTCCTCCCCTGGACCCTGGACGACTGCAATCATCCTAGCTCCCCTCTCCCTCCTGGGGCCCCTCCTCGCCCACTCTGCCGTCTCTCTGCCCCGGAACCGTCCCGGTCTGGCCAGCAGCCTCCCACAGCCCTCCCTGCACCCTCCCTCCGTCTCCGGCTTTCCCCAGCACACGACTCACCAGTGCCTCGGCCCCGCTGCCCGGCCACCCTCCTCCCGCCCTCTGTGTCTTCCTCCCCTCCCCTGTCCCCAGGCCGCCCGGACGCACCTCTTAGGTGCGTGTCCCCTGTACCAAGCTGCAAGCGGGACCCCCTGGGCCAGCCGGCACCCACTCAGCAGATGTGTTCGGCGTGACGTGCCCGGGGCCAGCCACATGCTGGGGGCCGCGGAGAAGGGAACTGTGCCCACACGGGGCCCTCAGGAGAGAGGTGTGGAGAGCGGTCGGTCCTGTCCCGGAGGGCAGGGTTTTTTCTCTCAGCTAAGGAGAGGAGAGGAGGACCCAGCCTTCCCAAAGAGCCGGGGTCTGTCACTGATCGATCCTTCTGACTTCTCACGAGAGCTGTGGGCATAATGTTACAACAGAGCAGCACCCACGGGCATGGGAACCTGGAACCTCTGAGTTGGACGACCCTTTCCCAAGTTTATCAGTTAGGGAGTAAAGACCACCAAAGTAAACAGCAGCTTTGAGACAACTTGGAGGTTATTCGGTCTTTAAATCGGAAGGTGGAGAGTTGAAGGCATTGATTCCACAGGTCAAGGACACGAGAGCTTAAATTCTCTTGGCCATCACCTCGCTGTCACAAGACGGCTGCTGGCGTTCCAGCTGTTAGCATCCACATTCCAGGCAAGAAGGCCAAAGGAAGTGGCAGATTGGCACCTATATTAGAGAAGCCAAACTTTCCTGGAAATTCCCAGCAGATCTGCACCTGCGTCCCATTGGCTAGGACCATACTATGCATCCCCCCGCGGTTTCAAGAGAAGCCAGGAAATTATTCATTTTAGAACCTGGGGGTGTTGCTGCGCTAAACGGCATCAGGATTGCGGTGGGACGGGAGAACGGGAGGCCAGCTACCAGCCAGGGTCCTGGCCGTCCTGCCACTCTAGGCCCCTGGGGGACAGATATCTTCAAACCAGAAGCTGGAAGCCCCGGGCCTGGGAGCCGGTGGGGAAGACGCGGAGAAGACAATGAGCAGCCTGCTGCAGCCCCCTCCCCATCCGCAGCCTCCCTGGGGAGCCCCTCTTCTCGCTGGGCTGCAGCCCCCACCCCCGGCCTCCCTGGGGAGCCCCCCTTCTGCCTGGGCTTCAGTGCAGAACCTACCACTCGACACTCGAAGGCGCTCCGGAAACACTGCGTGTGTCTCCCGGGGGGAGAACACTCCTCTGCTTTGTTCTGCCCCCACAGTTCCCCCCCCCACCGCTCCCCCCCCACCGACAGTTCCCTGGCACAAGAAGTCGGAGCCACATCGGGGATGCCTGACTCCCAGCGCTCGTGGGGAAAACTGAGGGTGGCCACCCGACGCCAGGCAGCGGGTCCCCAAGCCCTCCAGACACGGCCTCCGAGCCCGGGGCCCGCTTCTCTGCCCTCGGGCTCCCAGGAGGTGACGGTCCCGGGGCCACACAGCAGCAGGTGGCCCCCGGCCCCCACCCCCCGCCCGCCGCGGAGCCGGCCTCCAGCCCGCAGAGCCAGCCCACACACTGACGCACCTCCGGGTTTATTTTAGACCGAGCCTCATGCTCAGCACAGTCCAACAGACTTGAACTTTAACAAAAAAAGAAGCATGACAGGCCCAGCCGCACCCTGTCATTTACAGCTGGCCCAGCCCCCCGGCTTCCGGCCACGTGGGGACATCTCTGCAGGGAGGCAGGGGGTGGGGGGGGAGGACCACAAGGGGCTCCTGGGCTGCTGTCCTCTGACCGGCATGGCTGGGATCCAGCCCAGGGGACCAACCCTGGGAGGGCAGTTGTGGTGACGTCTAAGAGCCTGGACCTGGGGGTGCCAGGCGTGTGCCCGTGGCCCGGGCGGGGGGAGCGTGTGTGTGCGTGCACACAGAGTGGGGTGCAGGCCCCACCCAGCCCATCTCGGTTGTGCGGGGCCACGCCCCTGTCCCTGGGTCCCCAGCCAGTATCCGCACCCTGGCGCTCAGGGGGCCTGCCCCCCCCCGCCTTCTCCGTAGACTCCCAAGGGCTGGGCCCTGCTCCCTGTGGGCACTGCTGGCCCAGGCTCTCCACGTTGGCTGCCCTCGTGCTGAACTACGTGACCCTCACAATGCTTGACCCTAACAGACGTCAGACCAGTGGACGAAAGGCTGGGTGGACAGACAGACAGACAGATGGGCAGACAGGCAGATAGATGGATGGATGAGAGTTGGGGGTCGGTGGACAGGCGGGGAGTTGGGATGGACAGGTGGACGGATGGATAACGGGTCGTGTGGGTGGATGGACAGGTCAACCAGTGGAGGACGGACAGAAGGATGGATGAACCACGGACTGATAATGGGAGGGAGGGAGGAAGTGTGTCTGTAGGAACTTCCTCCGGCGGTGAGCGTCGCCCTGTGCACCTGCCTTCTGTGCCGGGAGGCCGATCTTCCCTGCAGCGTCAGCCCTGCCCTGTCCGGTGTGGGCGGGAGGGCTGTTCCGGGCAGGTGCGCATTTGCGTGTCGCCCTGTTCCCCGGCCCCGCGGGCCGGGCACCCCTTTGGGCAGGTGTGACCCTGGCAGCCCGGCCCCATGTGCTCAGAGCAGCTCGGGCCCCCAGCCCCCATCTCGCTGGACTTGGCCTGAGCTCTGGGGAGCGGTCGGGGCATCAGCTACGTGTCCCCCAACTTACATGGGTGTGGGGGGACACGACATGCTAGAGTACTTGTCACAAATTCAGAACACCGCCCCCCCCACCAGCAGCCCCAGGACACGGTCCTTCTCTCATCCGGCTGGGTCTGGAGCAAGAACCTGGGCCCCAGGGCCAGACGCTGGGCTGAGTCCTGCCCAAGGGGGTCGGTGACAGGACCTGCCTCCCAGTGCAGCGTGGACTCCGTGAGCTTCTGCCCCTCCTGACTCGGTGCCTGGCCAGCGCCGGCTCTGATCTCAACTCCCCAAAGAGCCGGAGCCCGGCCTGAGTCCGGGGCGGCCGAGCCACCCTGCCCTGGGACGCCCACGGGAACCCACGCCGGGGAGCGGTCCTCACCCTCAAAGAGGAGCCAGGCACTGACCCTGGCCACGACGTGGACGAGCCTCGAAAAGATGATGCTGAGCGAAAGGAGCCAGACACAGAGATCACGTGTTGCATGATTTCATCACCCGGAACAGGCAAATCCAGAGACAGGAAGTAGACGGGTGGGTGCCAGGGCTGGGGGGGCTGGGGGGAGGGGGACACGGAGTGGCAGCCGGTAGGTACGGGCTTCCTTTGGGGCAGCAAGAATGTTCTGGAACCAGATGGAGGTGGTGGCAGCACAGCACTGAGAGGTGTTAAATGCCACTGACTGTGCATTTGAAAAGGCACAATGTAATTTCATTGTATGAATTGCACCTCAATTTTGTCGAAAGTACACATAAACCGCAAAACCAGCTCGTGGGAGCAGGGAGATGCCAGCACGGCCGAGGCAGAGGGTGCCCGGAGGGCAGGTGGGTGGCGTGGGACCGGACCCCGGCAGGGAGCCGCAGGGGAAGGGCGGCCAAACGGGGTCCGTGTCTCCCACTCACGGTGGCTCCGGTGGGGAGGATGGGCCATGGGAGAACGCGCCCGCTTCCTCACGGTCTCCCCTAGGCAGCCGGTGTCATCGTGTGGTCTGCACGCTGATGTGACCCCAGGAGGCTGCCCTCCCAGCCACCCTGCTCCCATCGGGCCACCCAGGGCCACGAGCTGTTTGGGTTGGCACCACGGCTGCCCCGTGGGGTCCGGGCCTGGCTCTGGGGGCAGCAGACAAGAGCAGGTGGCGGGGTCCATGACGCGGTGGCCAGCCCGGGCGGTGGGTCCCAGCCGGGACGCCCACCCTAAGGGGCCCCGGAGGCTGCACTGCCCGCGGACGCGGGAGCCCCCCCTCCGCACCCCTGGCCGCCCGGCCGAGCTCCCCCTTCCGTCCAGCGCCCGGGGCGGGGGGACCCGCTTCGAGACGGGCTCTGGGGGCAGCTGTGCTGCCTCTGGGACCCTCTGCTTAGGGGGGCCGCTTTCCACACAGGGACAGCACAACAGTGTCCCGTCACCGTCTCTGTGTGCCCCCCCCACCTGCACCTTACTGTCCAGCTAAGAGGTGACAGTCACCATGTGCGTTTCTGGTCCGTTTCTTTGCAACGTGTCCAGTGCGAGGCTGAAACCTGACCTTCCACGGCTTTCCCACTTCGTAGACGAGCCTGAGGCTCAGAGGTGGGGCTCTGACGAGGTCCGCGCTCGGGCGGAGCAGGACGGCACCCCAGGACCGCCGCCTGGCGTTGCCCCCGCAGCCCCTGACCTTGGCACAGCCACTGTCCCCGGGTGCCCCCCGCAGCAGGGGCTGGTTCCCTGGGCAGCCTGGCCTCCGGCGGGAGGGCCCCGCGCGTCCACACCGTGCCGGGGCTCACCGATGTGTCCCCGGGCCCCCCTCCCCCACGATCTCCGTGTCTGAGTCACCGAGTGCCCAGAACGGGGCTGCCCGTCCCTGGTGAGGTGGCCTGAATGGCAGCGGGGCCGCAGGGGGCCGCGGAGTCCTGGCCGAGGGGCCCCCGCTCCTTTCAGTGCCGGGCAGGGTCTGCAGCGCCGAGATGCCCCCTCGCGAGCCCAGGCCGACTTTAATTACACACATTAGTGCTGCGGGCGAAGCTGCTGGAACCCTTTTTCGGTGGTTGCCCTTCTGAGTTAAGAGCAAAATGACTATTTTAAACACACCGGGAAGTCAACCACTTTAGGATTCCCCAGCCTGAATCCGGCCCACCTGAGCCCACGCGTTCCCCAGGCCCACGGGGGCTGTTCCAGAAAGCGGTCCGGGCTCTGCCCCGGAGGGAGGGGGCAGCCGGAGTCTGCCCTCGGGCCGGTCACCGACACCCTCTCCAGGGGGGCTTACGTCCAGGGGTCCTGGACACATCAGTGTCCGCACCCTGAGCCCAGGACTCCCTGGAGAATGTGGTCCCGGAAAGGCAGGGCCTGTGTCAGGGGTGGGGCCTCAGTGGCCCTTGACCTCGCGTGGGGCCCTCCCAGACCGAGGCTGCAGAGGGCGAGGCCATGTCGGAGGAAGGGTCCAGAACAACATCCTGCAGAGAGGCGCTGGGGGCGTCTTGTCCGCAGCGAGGAGACTCGGTGGCCGGCACATCCCTGGGAAGGGTCGGGGCGCTTCTAGGGGGCAGGGCGGAACCAGCAGGTGCAGAAAGGTGAGCCGGGGTACAGACGGGCCCCCACAGACGGCATGACGAAGGGACAGGTCCCCATCACCAAGGCTGTTCTGGAGGGAGGGAGGAGGGCAGGGGTCTTTCTGTTATGGGGGGGGGGGCTTCCTTGGGGAGGGGGCCAGATGCCCAGGGAGCCTCCCGGGGGCTGTGGTGAGTGGGGCCTGTCACACTCCCATCGGTCATCTGCCTGCCCCATCCGAGACCACCCCACACTGTCCCCAAGCCAGCCCACAGCTGAGCCCCGGCCCGGCCCCCCGACTGCTAATTACCCTCCAGAAACCCTGGGACAGCCTACCTACAGGCTTACCTCAGGGTCCCCGTCTGTCCCCATCCACTCACCCCACAAAAATTAGCCACCGACTCCTCCCCCTCCATCCAAGTGAAGGCAGGCTCCACCCCCTTGACCCCAGCTCCTGCAATTTGAGGACTGTGTCACCCCAGGCCTGGTGCCCTGCCCCGCCCCCCCCCCCAGGGGAGGTCCTCCCAGGGACAGGAGCCCACCCACTGCTGTCTGAGGGTCTGTCTCCCCAGGGACCGCAGCCAGCACCTGGGGGCATCTTCCTGAGGCGGAAAACCTCCTCCTGCTTCCTCCTCCCCCCAGGGCCCCGTCCAGGGGCCGCCAGGTACCGAGGCTCAGGGCGTGGACACTGATTTCGTCATGCCCCCCCGCTCGGACAGACAGAGACCCGTTGGACACGGGAACCAGGGCAGCTGAGGCCCCTTCCTGAGAGGGACCCAGGCCTCGAGATGAGGAAGAGGCTCTGTCAGGGGGGACAAGGAGCCCTGGTGGGGGGGGGGGGGGAGCTGGGAGGATGGGGTCCCTAGGTGGTATACCCCCTGCCTCAACCTGGACCCCGGGGTGCTGGGGAGTGGAGGCGAGCCCCACCTCGGCCTGGGAGCCTGTTTGCTTTGGCCCCTGGTCGCCGGCTCCTCTGCTTCCCCAAACGCCATCTTCTCCTGTGTCAGCGCGTCCTATGCTCCCCGCGGAAAGTGGAGGCAAAAAGAGGGCTGCCGGCTTGGGGCCCGCGGAAGGGGCCAGGCTGTCCCGGTGCCTCCGGGCGGCCGGCCGTGTCTGCGATCGGTTCCAGCGCTGCCTGAGGGGCCGCCGTGCGGGGCTGACCCAGCTGTCTGACGGGCGGCGGTGGCCACCAGCTGGGTGAACGTTGGTGGGTCGTCCACCGCCCTGGCCTCAAGCCCTGGGGGCCACCGCAGGGTGGCTGTCCACAAGGTGGCTCTCCAGAAGCGGCCTAGGTCTGCTCCACAACCCTAGGTAGGTCTACCCCGTGACCCTCCCGGGGGGGGCTGGCCAGCGGCTCTGAACAGCGCCCCTCTCCGCCACGGACACTTTCAGCACCGTTGGGTCCCCTGGACCACGAGGCCAGCTGGTGCTGCCGTCTGGGAGCGGCCGTCGGCAGTCCCCGCTTAGAGCGGGCGGCCCCACGGAGGCCTTGAGACGTGCTGGAAACACACTCGGAGACGGTGCGTGTCACGTCCACGTCGCAGAAGGCCCGGCAAGCACGGCCCCTGCTCTCGTGCGTGCCCGCGAGCCTGCGCGGTGGGGGACCGGCGGGGGGGTGAGGGCAGCCCTGGTCTTCACGTGGGCAGGGACCTTCCGACGTGTCCCGGATGCCGGGCCCTGGAAGCCTGCCTTCTGGGGAGGGAGGCAGGCCGGGGACTGGGAGGGCTTGACCCTCCCTTTACATAAAGGGGCGTGTGGCGCACATGCTTCCCACGCGTCAGACGTGGGCACCATCGCGTCGTCAGCCCAGGACCCCGGGCAGGCATCCTGTGGGGAGTCGGGCTGGCCAGGGTCTCTGCCACGTGTTTCCCCAGAGCCAAGACTCACGGCCCCGGGGCCAGGCCACGCGCCAGTGCTGTGGGCCATAGATCCGATGGCGTGGGCGTTCAGGTCCTCAGCACGGGGACACATTGGAGGTGCTCCCCGTGGGGACTCGTCATAGGTGCTCCCCGTGGGGGACACGTCGGAGGTGCTCCCCATGGGGGACATGTCGGAGGTGCTCCCCGTGGGGATTCGTCGGAGGTGCTCCCCATGGGGGACTCGTCGGGGGTGCTCCCCGTGGGGGACTCGTCGGGGGTGCTCCCCGTGGGGGACTCGTCGGGGGTGCTCCCCGTGGGGGACTCGTCGGGGGTGCTCCCCGTGGGGGACACGTCGGGGGTGCTCCCCGTGGGCTCCCTCTTGATCTTGCTTCATGAGTCCCACCGCAGGCACGGCCGCCCCCCCTCCGTGGTTCCAAGTGGGTCGCCTGGGCCTCCGGCCCCTCAGACCTCACGTGGGGCCGTGTGGAGCCAGCGCAATGGGGGGCAAGGGCAGCTCTGGGAGACGGGGGAAGGGGGATGCTGGCATGGACGGTCGTCCTGGCTTCCCAGCAAGGCCGGGTGACACTCGGGCAGCGCCCATGGGGCGTCTGTGCGCTGCTTTGAACGGAAATGGCAGGTGTTCGCCAGGAGAGTGACAAGGTGATGGGCTGAGAGTCCCCAGAGCCCCCAGTCCGTGCCAGATCGGCCCCAGCTGGAGCAGGAAGGGCCGGACGCCCGACCCCACGGGACCGACCGTCGGCGGGTCAGCGACAAAGCGCGAGACCGAGCCGGTTCAAACCAGAAAGTCAGAGGGGCCGGCTCGCAGGCCCAACCTTGACTGGGAGAAGGGCTGGGGCGGGAGGGGGCTGGGGGTGCAGCGGCCCCCTCCCTACCGGAGCAGAGCCTCCAGTTTGGCCAACACGGATGTCACACACCCATCCTCCTCCTCGGCTGTGGGATCGCTGGACGCCGGCTTGGGGTTTATTCTCCCGGCGCGTCGGACGGGGCCCGTGAGACTCAAAGGCCCGGTCCAGGTCCCTCGCTCGCTTGGGAGACAGGGAGCTGGGACCCGAACCCAGGTCTCGGATTCCGCCCCCGCTCAGCGTTTTTCCGCATTCCCAAGTATTTAGTGAGCGCTGTTGTTCGGGGTCGGGAATCTGCATCCGTGCGACAGGTCCCAGCACCGTGATGCCTGCTGACGGGAGAGGCCAGCCGCCCCGCGTGAACACAGAAACGTGCCGCACGGCGCCTGCACGGGCCTCACAGACGGGGCGGTGGGTGCAGCAAGAAAGCGGCCACGCTCCGAGCCCACGCCGGCTGGTGCGCCCACGGCTGGCGGACACGTGGGAGCCCTCTGCTCGCCGCCCGCCGGCACCACACGCGGGCTTCCCCGAGGGGGTGTGGGGTGGGGCCCCGGGCGGGAGGAAGTCCCGGGCTGCCCCAACCGCACTGTGGCCGGGCCCCGTGCGGGTGTCCCGGGGACAGGCTGGGATACCGCGCACGGCCGCACACCGGAGGGCCGTGGGGTGTTGTCAGGAGGGGGGACCCCTCCGCGTGCTGCCCTGCGCTGCCTCCAGGATGCGTCGTTTCGTAAGAAAGGCAAGGCTGAGAGAAGTGTGACCAGCAGGCTACCGTCTGTGCAAGGAAGGTGGGGACCACACACCCGCACGGGCACACGTGCACACAGACACGCGCACACGTATGCACAGGCATACGCACGCATACAGACATCCACGCGGGTATGTGCTCGTTTCTTCTTTTCAACAGAAGGATGACCCACGCGCCATTGTTTTCGATTTCCTGCTGCCTCGGGGGCTGGGTGAGGAAGAGAAAGAAAAGAATCCTGACACGATTTGTCTTATAGATTAGAATAGGAAATCGGGTTAAAACTGCACTTCCTTGTAAGACACAAACCAACCTTTGAGAAATCAAGAGCAAGACAATATCAGCGCCATAACCTGCCGATGAAAGCAATGCATTAACAGAGGAATCACTTCGAGCGGCACCTTGCACGTGGCTGCCAAGGGGAGGAAGCACATCTTCAGCCCTGCTCGTGCTCGGCAACTAGACCGCTGCTGGGACCCTCGCTGCGCCGCTGCTTCGAACGATCGCTGACGGATTCGTGGATGACACGCTCGCAGACAGGGCGAGCAAAGAAACCATCACCTGCACGCTGGCCGCGAGGAGCCCCGATTTTTAACAAAGAGACGAAAATGGGAAGCCAAAGGCCTAACACACCTGCCGTTCTAACGTTCAGTTGAAGTTGTCGGCACAGATTCACCAAGAGCCCGGAACACCGCGTCTCGCCAGCGGGCAGGAAAGGTGTGCAGGTCCCGTGAAGACGCTGCACAGAGCGGGTGAGGGGCCAGTAGGGCGGACCAGGAAGGGTGGCCCCGAGCCGCGGCTGGGGCCAGGGAGGAAGTAAGATACAGAGCGTGGAGGCAGGGCCCAGGGACACAGGACACAGCCCCGGGGCCAAAGCGGGGCCAACCTTGAGCACCAGAGTGCGTAACTACCTAACAGAGTCTGGGGTGATAACCCAAAGTACAACACAGGTGATATCTGGGAGTCCTACTGATGTGAACACGCCGTTGAACACATAAACACAAGAGGAGAAGAGACAAATCTCCCCTGCAGAAGAACCCAGAATCCCTACAATTTATGAGGCCACACTGGTCTCAGTGAGATGGGCCGTAAGCCGCCCGAGGTGCGGCTGCACAGTGGCTTTCTTCGGTTGGGGACAGCGTGGGAACAAGAAAGAACAACTGTATGGCAGGGATCTGACGCTCACTTCAGCCAGGTGACCAAGGTCAGCATCGCAGGGACGAGTCACGGGGGGGGCACGTGTCCCGACGTGATGGGGATGAGAAGGACTCTCACCCTGTGGTCCTTCTCCCAAACCCACAACCCCATCTGACCGTGAGAGGGAAAATCGTGGTTAAGAGATGGTCTACAAGGGCTGCCCGGGTGGCTCCGTCGGTTGAGCGTCCGACTTCGGCTCAGGTCACAATTTTGCAGTCTGTGGGTTCGAGCCCCGCGTCAGACTCTGTGCTGACAGCTCGGAGCCTGGAGCCTGCTTCCGAGTCTGTCTCCCTCTCTCTGCCCCTCCCCCACTCGTGCTTTTTGTCTCTCTCTCTCACTCTCAACAATAAGCATTAAAAAAAATTTTTTTAAAAAGAGAGTCTAGAAAATACCTGACAGGTACTCAGAACTGCCAAAGTCATCAGAACGGTCACAGCCAAGAGGAATCTAAGGAAACACTACTGACAGTCATGTGGTGGCCTGGATGGGGCCCTGGACAGAGAAGGGACACTGGGTAACAATCAAGGAGATCTGAGTAGGACGTGGGCTTCAGTTAGTGACAACATGTGAATATCGGTTCACTAATCGTGACAGGTGCGCCACACTGATGTAGGACGTACAGAAGAGGGGAAGCTGGGTGTGGGGACCAGGGATGCTCTCTGTGCTACCTTCCTCACGAGTCCTGTGCACATCTGAAATTGTTCTCGGGGCGCCTGGGTGGCGCAGTCGGTTAAGCGTCCAACTTCAGCCAGGTCACGATCTCGCGGTCCGGGAGTTCGAGCCCCGCGTCAGGCTCTGGGCTGATGGCTCGGAGCCTGGAGCCTGTTTCCGATTCTGTGTCTCCCTCTCTCTCTGCCCCTCCCCCGTTCATGCTCTGTCTCTCTCTGTCCCAAAAATAAATAAACGTTGAAAAAAAAAAATTTGAAATTGTTCTCCAATAAAAGCTTGTTTAAAAACAAAGCTTGTATCAAAACAGACAAAAAGCTTGTTTAATTGCAGTGGATTCAGATATATCAAAAATGGTTTTTGTGGCACCTGGGTGGCTCCGTCGGTTAAAGGTCCAACTCTTGGTTTCAGCTCAGGTCATGATCTCGCAGTTCGGGAGTTCGAGCCCTGCATCAGGTGGGATTCTCTCTCTCCCTCTCTCTCTGCCCCTCTCCTGGAGAGCTTGTGCTCTCTCTCTCTCTCTCAAAATAAATAAATAAAAACTTCTTAAAAATGGTTTTGGGGCACCTGGGTGGCTCAGTCTGTTAAGCGTCCAAATTCAGCTCAGGTCACGATCTCGCGGTTCGTGGGTTCGAGCCCCGCGCCAGGCTCTGTGCTGATGGCTCCGAGCCTGGAGCCTGCTTTGAATTCTGTGTCTCCCTCTCTCTCTCTGCCGCTCCCCTGCTCATGCTTGTCTCACTCTTTCTCAAAAATAAATAAACATTAAAAAAAATTTTAATGGTTTTCAAACACCCCTGATTTCATGATGATGCATCTTGCAGAACGGGTCACTTTTGAAGGAACCAATTCATTAATCTGAAAGCTGGTAAAAGTCAAAAGAAAGAAGCGAGCGCTTCTCTTGCCTTTCTTACACAGTAGCTCAGGGCAGTGTGACGATTGATAAGGGCAAGTTTCTCTTTACAAATTAGTCCAACTGGTAACTGGAGAAGGAACCACAGAAGTAGGAAATCACCATTTCACCACCCCTGGAGGTACAGAATCCAGGCAGCGGCCATCAGGGGCTGGTAAAAATGGGATGTGACAGGGCACCTGGGTGGCTCAGGTGGTTAAGCCTCCGATTTCAACTCAGGTGACGATCTCACGGTTTGGGGTTCAAGCCTTGCGTCTCAAGTCTCAAGCCTGCTTGCGATCCTCTCTCCCTCTCTCTCTGCCCTTCCCCCACTTGTGTGCACCCTCTCTGCCTCTCTCTTTCTCTCAAAAGAAATAAGTAAACTTAAAAAAACAGTGACATGACAAGCTAACGGGATGGATCCGGCTGACCATTCCTGAACCGCACCCCCACCCCCCCACCAAATCTTAACGTCCCTCAAAACACAAGCAGAAGTTCAGGGGCCCCTGAGGTGGGGGGTAGTATGGCACCACCTGACCCGTCCACCTGCCCCAATCAAACCTGAACATGGTCCAGCTTCCAACCTCCAGATTAAACAAGACAAGAGGCGGGCCGACCAGGTGCGACACGTAGCTGTCATGACTCCGGTAAGCCGGCTGTGCACTTGGACGCAGGCAAGACCCAGCCTCAGCCACGATAGCGGATGGTTGTGATGACCTGAGCAATCCGGGTTGCCTTTCCGGTGTGATCATGGTATTGTGACTATGTTTTTACCACGGGGCTGGGTCTTTCAATAAAAAGCCTGCTGAACTGCCTTCCGGAGAGGTGATAGAAGGCTGGAATTCACAAGAATGTGCGGAGGGCAGGGGTGCATGGGGTTCGGTGCAACCGCCTCTCTGCTTTTGCACATTTGAGGGACTTTTTCCATAATAAAAACTGTAGTAATGAGCTTCTTTTTCAATGAGTGGGCTTTACTTGTTGGTAGTTTTAACTTACAGAAAAGAATAGAACGAAAAGTACAGAGAGTTCCGAACACTCCCTCACCCCTCCCCACTCACTCATTTCCTCTACTTTTTTTTAAGATTAGTTATTTATTTTTAAGAAAGACAGAGATAGTGTGAGCCAGGGGAGGGAAAGAGAGACAATCCCAAGCAGGCTCCACGTCGCCAGCACAGAGCCCGATGCGGGGCTCAAACTCATGAAACTGAGATCGTGGCCTGAGCTGAAACCAAGAGTTGGACGCTTAAACAACTGAGCCACCCAGGTGCCCCGTTTCCCCTACTTTTAGCATCTTGTTCTAGTGTGGTGTGCATTTGTTACAATTAATGAACCAGTGTGGATATGTTATTATTAAGTAAAGTCCACAGTAGACGTTAGGGTTCACTGTGCTTTGTATGTCCTATGGGTTTAGACAAACGACATGTGTCCACCACACAGAATGACAAGTTCACTGCCCTCAAACTCCCCTGTCCGCGCCCCTTCTGTTCATCCCTCCCTTCCCCCTGTCCTCTGGCAGCCCCTGATCTTTACTGTCTCCATAGTTTGGACTTTTCCAGCATTTCCCGCAGTTGGTATCACACAGTATGTAGCCTTTCCAGATTGGTTTCTTTCACTTAGTAAGATGCATTGAAGGTCCCTTTATGTCCTTTTTGTGGCTTGAGAGCCACATTGAATAATATTTCTTTGCCTGGATGTCCCATAGCTTGTTAATCCATCTACCTGCTGAAGGACAGCTTGGTTGTGTCCAGGTTTTGGCAATTGTGGGTAAAGCCGCTATAAACATTTGCGTGCGGGTTTTTGTATGGACACAGGCTTTCCGCTTATCTGGGGTAAATATGAAGGTTTGCAAAGAATTTCTCCCAGTATATGGCTTCTTATTCTCTTGACAGTGTCTTTTTACAGACAGTGTCTTTTAGTGAAGTCCTCCTTACCACTTTTTTCTTTCGTGGTTGGTGCTTTTGATGTGATAAGGAGTTGTCACCAGGGGGCAGCTGGATGGCCCAGTTGGTTAAGCGTCTGGCTTTTCATTTCAGCTCAGGACACAATCTCATGGTTTGTGAGTTCAAGACCTGCATCAGGCTCTGCACTGACAGTACACAGCCTGCTTGGGAGTCTCTCTTTCCCTCTCTCTCTGCCCCTCCCCTGATTTTGTGCACACACGTTCTCTCTCTCTCTCTCTCTCAAAATAAATAAATACACTTTTTAAAAGAGTCCTCACCAGATGCAGGTCACACAGATACTCTCCTGGATTATCTTCTAGGAGTTTCACAGTTTTTTTGTCTCACATTCAGGTCGATGACCCATTAGGGTTCATTTTTTGTGAAAGGGTGTAAGGTCTGGGTCTAGATTCATCTTCTTGCAGCTGGATGTCTTGTTGTTCCAGTGGGACACAGAAAAGTCTGTCTCTTGTCCATTGCTCCCTCATCACAGATCAGGTGACTATTCTTGGGGGGGGGGCAGTTTCCAGGTGCTCTCGTGTTCAGCGGGTCTGTCTACTCGTTCACCAGTCCTTAATTGCTGTGGTTCAATAGTTAAGTCTTCAAGTCGGGTGCTGTCAGTCCTCCAACTCTGTTCTTCTCTTTCAATATTGTGTGGGCTCTTCTGTGCCTTGTCCCTCCATATACACTTGTCAGTGTTCACAGAATAACTGGCTGGGACAGAAATCAGCTCTTTAGGGGCCACTCGTAAATATGTGCTGCCTGCCAAGAAGCACTGTGCACCTGATGAAAGAATGACTCTCACAGGTGAGGCAGCCGGGCGGGGACCGGCAGCTCCAGCAGCAACCGGGGTGTAGAATGCTCTCACGGGGTCTCTAGTCACAACGAGCGTGTTCTGGGGCCTCACCAGCCTCTTGGTGCCCTGAGAGGCCCGACTGGGGAGTCATCATCACCCTGCTGGTGACCCGTTCACTTTGCTCCCCTCTTTTGGCCGATTGCAGTTCTGGCCCACCTCAACCCCTCTTTGGACCCACAGTTGAAAGATGAAGCCACCTGGGACCTCAGGTGTCACTGGCCTTGAGGAGAAAGACCCGCTCCCCAGCACGGAGTCATTGAGGCCACATTCTTGTAGATGCAAAGTCCCCTCCAAACCCAGACCACCTTCCTTGACTCGCCTCGGTTGGCCATGAGGTGCCTTAAACATTCACTCCGCTTTTGAATATCTTATTCTACAAAGCGGTATTCATTCCTGTCATTTTTTTTTTTTTTTTTTTTTTTTTACATTTTGATGCATTTTGTGCCTCCTTAACTGACTCCATAAAATGTTTACACACCTTCTGAGACAGAAGGCACTGTTCTGAGAAAGACGTTGCTGTCCTCTCGGAACCTGGTCATTTAGAGAAGACTCCAGCCTGCTCACAACATGGGAATCGGTGAAGTGTTTAAAAACTGTCACGAGTCCGTGATTCTCCAAGGGCGCAGTCAGGAGGAGGACGGTGTTCCCAGGGAGTATCGTCCCAGCAGAATTACACTGAACTGTATTTTCATGATGACTTTCTTATTTCTGCCACCTTCTGGAAAAAATTATTTTTCTGCTTTCTATGAAAGAAAAAGAATTTGTAAGAAACACAGAGCCCAAAACAAACATACTATGGAGAAAATGGAGGACACAGATCACACAGGGCGACTAGGATTTTGAAAAGTTATTATTAATGTGCTCGGTGAGATAAAAGGAGATACTGCATCCTCGATGTTAGAACAAAAATACTCTTTTTAAAAGTAACATTCGTAAGACAAAATCAGAGCTCTCGAATTTAAAACTACTCGAGCAGATATGAAAATTCTGACAGCTGGATTACAAGATAAAACAGACGGGAGTCTCTAAGAAAGAGAAGACATGGTAAATGGAAGAAGAAAGACAACTGAGTTGGAGGACCAGTCCAGAAGAAACAAGGTTGCCTTGAAGAGAAACGGAAAGAAAGAGAATGGCCAAGAAATGGTTGAAGGAAGCGTTCCACACTTAAAGGGCAAGAATGTCCCGGTGAAGAGGGCCCTACTTGAGAGGTGAGGACAGAGCCACACCATGGTGCGTCAACACATCTTGGTCAGCCTGGGGCAAAGAGGCCATCCTGCAGGGCTCCCCACCCTGTGGGCGGGGGCCACAGGGAGGGGACTCACGTTCCACGAACACAAGTGGTCACAGATCCCTCCAGAACAAACCTGGTCACCGGAGTAAATGAATGAGAGCCTTCAAATTCCTGAAGGAAAATTATTTCCAAACTAGGGGCACCAGGCAGTGGCTCAGTCAGTTAAGCATCCGACTTCGGCCCAGGTCATGGTCTCACTGTTCGTGGATTCAAGCCCCACATTAGGGTCTGTGCTGACAGTGCTTGGGATTCTGTCTCTCTGCCCTTCCCCCACTCTCTCTCTCTTTCAAATAAATAAACTGAAAAAGAAAAAAAAAAAAGAAAAAGAAAATTATTTCCAAACTTGAATTGTATGGCCCTGTACCTCCTCCAGTTTGGTGAGTGTTCCACACACGCCCAAAGGGAATGTGTGTTCTGTAGTTACTGATCCATAAATATCAGGTCAAGATGATTGTTCAGATCATCTAAGTCTCTGTTGATTTTCTTGCCCAACTGTCCTATCAATTTGAGAAAGGGGTATTCAGTGTCCTGCTGTATTTGTAGAATTGCCCATTTCTCTCTTTTGTCCTGTCAAATTTTGCTTCAGTATATCGAGGCCCTGTGAGCAGGTGCATAAGTGTTTATGACTATTACGTCCTCTTTATGAATAATCTCCTGTAGCATTCTGAACTATCCCTCTTTATTTCTGGTAATATTCTTTTCCTGAAGTCTATTTTTTATTTTTTTAAAGATTTTATTTTTAAGTAACCTCTATACCCAACGTGGGGCTCGAACTTACAAGCCTGAGATCAAGAGTCACACACGCTACCAACTGAGCCAGCCAGGCGCCCCTGAAGTCTATTTTTTTAATACAGCTTTATTGAGATATAATTCATGTCCATAAAATTCAACCATTTAAGGCACCCAATCTGGTGGATTTTAGTATATTCACAGAAATTTGCAACCATGAGCACAGTCTAATTTTAGAACATTTTGTCACAGAAAGAGATCTCACACCCATCAACAGTCTTTCTCCACCCTCCAGCCGCTTCTCTCTGCTGCTAGGAGTAATGCCACCATGAAATTTTGGGTGCAGGTATTTGTGCGAGCATGTCTTCAGTTCTCTTGGGAATACACCTGGGACTGGAGTTTCTGGGCCATCTCAAAGCTCTGTGTGTAACTTTTTGAGGGACTGCCAAACTGTTATTCAGAGTGGTTGAAGTCTCTTTTGTCTGATGTTGATATAGTGCTCAACCCACGGGAAACCTTCTTCCATTTGTTTGCTCTCTAACCTGCAGATTAGGTCTTTCTCCACAATCTATTTTTATAGTGTCTGCCTTTTTCTTTAAGTTTATTCATTTATTTTTGAGAGAGAGAGAGAGAGAGAGAGAGGGAAGGGGCAGAGAGCAAAGGAGAAAGAGAATCCCAAGCAGGCTCCACGCTATCAACACAGAGCCTGATGCAGGGCTCAAACTCACAAACTGTGAGATCATAACCTGAGCCAAGAGCAAGAGTTGGGTGCTTAACCAACTGAGCCACCAGGTGCCCCACTTTTTTTTAAGTTTATTTATTTTGAGAGAGGAGCAGAGACAGGGAGGTAGAGAGAAAATCCCAAGCAGGCTTTGCACTGTCGGTGCAGAGCTCAACACAAGGCTCAAACTCACAAACCCAGAGATCATGACCTGAGCTGAGATCAAGAGTCAGGTGCTTAAGCAAAGGGAGCCACTCAGGAGCCCCTATAGTATCTGCCTTTTAACTGGAGTTTTATCCCATTAACATTTAATGTAATTATTGGTGCTTTTCAATGTAGGTCCACCAGTTTAGTTGTTTCTGTTTCTCTTTTCTGTTTTCCTCTGTTCTCCCTTTTCTGCTTTTCTTGGATTATTTGACTATTTTTAGAACTCCATTTTAATGTATTGGCTTTTTGCTGTACTTTACATTCTTTTTAGTGCTGGGCTCTAGGATTACAGTGTATATCCTTAACTTTTCAGCCCACTTATAATCCATACTGCACAATTCACAGGAAATATAATGGCTCTGCAACCACGTAGGTGTGTCTACCTCACTCCTGCCTTCATGTACTCTACAGGTGTCACATTTACTTACATTGTAAACCCCACAAAACAATATTCTTCTGCCTCAAACAGTCATATCTATTTTTTAAATGAGGAAAAATAATATTTTCTATTTTACCTAGGTACTTACCATATCTGATATCCTCATGCCTCTAAGATCTAGTATCTGTATCCCCTCCAGCTTGAAGAACTTCCTTTAACGTTTTGCTTTTGTTTTTGTTTTTTGTAGTGCAGATTCGCTGGCAACAGATTCTCATGGTTTTCATTTATCTATAAATGTTTTATTTTGCCTTCGTTCTTTGAAGCTATTTTCACTGGGTATAGAATTCTAGGCTTCACAGTGTAAAAGTGTTCCACAGTCTTGCCTCCAGAGTTTCTGATGTGAAGTCCACAGTCATTGAAATCATTGTTCTTCCATAAGCAATGTATCATTATTCTCTGGCCACTTTGAGATTTCCTCCTTTTACCTTGGACTTTCAGCAGATTGGCTATAATGTGCCCAGGGGAGATTTTCTTTATATTTATCCCGTTTGGGATTCACGGAGTTTCTTAAATCTGTAAATTTATGTCCTTCACCTGACTGAGGAAGTTTTCAGCCATCATTTTTTAAATTATTTTTCCTGACCCATTTTCTCTCTCTCTTCTGGGATTCCAATTTTCTCCCTTCTGGGACTCAAAATAGTAGACCTTTTGACATTGTCCCTCAAGTCCTTAAGATTCTGTTCACTTTTGAAAATCCTTTCTCCATCTTCTTCATATTGGATAAATTCTTCAGATGTTTCTTCAACTTCACTCTTTGCTCTGCCATATCTATTTCGCTATTGAGCCCACCCAGTGCCTTTTTTAACTTACGACATTGTATTTTTTAGTTTTAACATTTTCATTTTTTTTACCTTTTTAAAAATTTCTTTGATGATATTTCGTACCTTTCATGCGTTGTGAGTATATTTTCCTTTACCTAGTTGAGTATTGTTGTGATAGCTGCTTCAAAGTCCTTGCCTGAGAATTCCAACATCTTAGTCATGTCTGGGTTCGTTAAGTAAATGTTCATTGTATCCTGAATATTGTAAATACTATGCTGTGACGGTCTGGATTCCATTAGATTCCTTGGATGAACGTTGATGTTTGCATTTTTGCTGGTAATTACCGTGGCTAGTCTCCAACTACAAATATCTGGGAGGCAGTAGGAGTAGCTCAAACGTCAGGTCAGGCATATTAGCCTTATCTGCAAGCTGCGTTGAGTCAACCCAGTGCAGGCACAGTTTCATACCCCCTATCGGATATTTGGGAACAGTTTACACACGGAACATGGAGCTGCCATTCCCTGACTCTCTCTTTTCTGGGACGCCCCCCTCACTTTGGCAGCTGTGGCCACCCCCCAAGGTTCTGTCCTCTGACTTTTTAAGCCAGAAAGGCTGAAGTTTTCCATCAGGGCTTTGAGTGACCCGCATCACACTCTGTCCATGGCACAGCACTTCTGACTTTCCACTCCCATCCAAAATCCGCTTACCTTAGTTCACACTCCAGAGCTTTCAGGGAACTGCTTTTGTTTGTTTGGGTTTGGGGGTGGGGGAGTTGTTTTGCCGAGACTTTGTACACGTTCCCTGCAGAGGAGTTGGTCTTAGGATATTTACTTTACCTTACCCTCCAACCTCAAATTTTGTACCCAAACACCCAGTTAAGGGTGCAGTTAAAGTCATTTTCAAGTAAGCAATGTATCAAAAAAAAAAAAAAAAATCTCCCAAACTCCTTTTATTGGAAAGCAACTCGAGAATGTCCCTTACCAAAAATGAGGCTTTATACCAAGCAACAGCCAAAAATATATCCAGGGGGTCTGGGATTTGGGCGACCCAACACAAGAATGAATCGGAAGGAATCCAGGGGACAGAGGTAATGGGACACAGGCGTAGAAAACACCAAACCCACGTTGTGCAGAAAAGAGCTGAAGTCTTCAGGAGCAATTTCTTCAGCATAAACTGAACAAAATCCCCCACATATTTGAAGATTTTGCAAAGAGATTTACATAATTAGGAAGTGTTTGGATTGGAATTACTGTTAAGTACATGGGAAATTAAACCAATAAACAAACAACAGAAGATGATTTTACCCTGGGGAAGACATAATGTATGGGAAGACAAAGTCATCATAATATACTACATGGTTTAGCTATGAATAGATATTACACAGTCGTGATGTAAACCCTGAGTGTTGATCTAGTCGGAATTATGATACAACTGTAAACTGAGGTTGAAGTCCTGGGGGATGAAAGACAAGACCTGAATTCGTGGTTGTCAACTGAGGGCGACTCTGACCTCCCAGTGGACATTTGGCAATGTCTAGAGACATCTGCAGGTGCCACATTTAGGAGGAAGGGGATGTTGCTGGCATCCAGGGATACTGCCCCACATCCTATCATGTACACCCACAACAAAGAATTAATTGGTCCACATTTGCAACTGTGCCACTGTTCAGAAACCCTGGGATAAGCCATCATTTTCCACATCAGTGTGTCAGCAGACCACATCTACAATGTAAACACTGGGGCGCCTGGGTGGCTCACTTGGCTAAACGTCCAACTTCGGCCCAGGTCATGATCTTATGATTCATGAGTTCGAGCTACGTGTAGGGCTCTGTGCTGACAGCTCAGAGCCTGGAGCCTGCCTCAGATTCTGTGTCTCCCTCTCTCTCTGCACCTTCCCCGCTCGTGCTCTCTTTCTCTCAAAAATAGACATTTAACATTTTTTTTAAATAAATGAATAAAATAGAATGGAAACATCAAGTAGCAACCACATAAGCATGTTCAGAGACTCAGGGATAAATTAGAAAGAGTGAGCTGAAGGCTTTGGGAGTGACAGGTGGGGCCTGGGTGACGTCCTCTGGGTTTTGTAACCGGCCCTACACAACGCCGTCTCTTTAAAGCGCGTGCAAGTGTGAGTTTTGTGTTCTGAGTGACAATTCATGTGGAAGAAGAGAATGATTGAGGAGAGTACGAAAGTGTGCAAAGGCAGCTTGACTTCCTGTTCTTCACAGAAGCTCTCTGAACCCTGGTGGATGCTAGCCCTGGGTTCTTGCCCTCTGCCAGGATGTAGCCGTGGTTTGCTCCCTCCTTAGATGGTTCCACGTCTGCATGGAAGGACGATGCCTG
The DNA here is from genome assembly GCF_018350175.1 of Felis catus. NCBI lineage: Eukaryota > Metazoa > Chordata > Mammalia > Carnivora > Felidae > Felis > Felis catus. Next base: position 112,164,392 of record NC_058377.1, on the reverse strand, counting down.
GAGGGGCATGTTACTCTGCCCTGCAGTTAACTGGATCCATGGCTCGTCACCCGTGTCTTTCTTCTGCAAGGCAGTCATCCCAGGAGGCTCAGCATTGGGGTTAACCTTCCGTAAATGTGGCAGGCGCTCGAGGCCCACACCGCCCCCTGGCGGCAGCACGCCAGAATTGCAGGCCCAGGTGTTCTGAGGGACACGGGAACCCCGTGGAAGTTCAAGACGCCAAGCTGGACATCTGAGGAATCAGGCAGCATTTCACCCACTCAGCCTCTGAGGCTCCTGTCCCCACACAAGCAGCCCAGAACACCTGTCGTACAGCCGGTAGCTGATTGTGATGTCCCACTGTGGGTTAAACTGAATTTTGAGTTTGTTTAAAGGCTGGGAAATTCTATGGGGGCACCTGGGTGGCTCAGTCAGTTAAGCATCCAGCCTCAGCTCAGGTCATGGTCTTTCAGTTCGTGGGTTAGAACCCGGTGTCAGGCTCTGTGCTGACAGCCTGCTTTGGATTCTGTGCCTTCCTCTCTCTGCTCCTCCCCTACTCATGCACTGTCTCTCTCGTTCTCTCTCTCTCTCTCTCTCTCGAAAATAAACATTAAAAAAAAATACATTAAAGGCTGGGGAATTCTAAAATGTTTATTCATCTTGAGAGAGAGAGGGAGGCAGAGAGAGAATCCCAAGCAGGCTCCCTGCTGTCAGCACAGAGCCCAGAGCCTGACGTGAGGCTCGAGGTAGCAAACCATGAGGTCATGACCTGGTCTGAAATCACGAGTCGGACACTTAACCCGCTGAGCCACAGGCACCCCTGAAGGCTGGGAAACCCCGAAGTGCGGCTTTGCTCGTCCTCTTCCTCTCTTCCGTGCCCCCCATGCTGGGAAGGAGAATGCAGCCGAGGGGCCCGTCCTGCCTTTAGTCCTGGTCTGCGGGTTCCAAGCTGAACCTGTTGCCTCGCGCCTTTGCCCGCTCTTCTTGCAGGAGGACGCTTACAGGCATCACAGCACAAGCCACGTGGCACCCCTGTGCCCTTGCTGGCCGAGCGCTCACCCGCACACCGGTGGCTGATTCACAAAAGCCCGGAGCCACGCAGCCCGCTGCTCCGACCTTGATACGTTTCTTGCTTTGGGAGAAGGACTCTATCCAAACGTATTTACTTTGCAAAGCAGGATGGGAATTTAAGATGGGCCGTTTGAGGTGGGGCCCGGGGCGCTGCCAGCACCCATCGTCCTGCAGCGGGGCTCCCCAGCCTGTGCCCGGGCCCCCAGCCCCACCTGGCCCAGGACCCTGCCTCCTGTTCCCTGGGCCTGTTTTCTCAGGTGACACTCAGCACACCTGGGGTTACACCTGTTCACCGACTCACGTGTGGCCAGCCCCCCACAAGAGCGTCCACTCCGGAGGCAGGGACGGGCTGCCCACCAGGATCACCCCTCACCACCTTTTTGTGGGTGCCCTGAGCAAAGTGGTGAACGAGGGAATGAGTGCACAAGTCACTTCTCTGGTGTGTGGCGAGGAGAGAGGGAGAGGAGGGGCGTCAGCTGCGGTCCCGGGGCTTGCGTCCGTGTCTTTCTCGGGGCCGCGGAGACCGCGGGGCCGCTGCCGCGTGTCTCACCGAACACGAGTTCCCCTGTCTGGCCCTCCGAGGCCAGGAGAAGTGTACCTGTCGTCGGTGTGGGGACCCCAGTGCCCAGGTGTGAGGAGTCATCAGGCCTGTTAACTTCTCTGTTCGAGGCTCCCTTGCCCTTGATGGGTTTTTAGGGAATCCCCAGCAGGAGAAAGTACCACAAAACGGGGACAGCGATGGCAGGGATGGGCAGGGCCTCAGGGGCTTCCCACCTGTTCTTTGCAGTGGGGGGAGGGGGCTTTTCTTTCTTGGAGGACGGCACACAGGGCAATCTCGGGTTCACTCCCTTGCCCCTCGGTGCCCGGTGCTCACCCTGGGAGCTGTGGGGATGGCAGGTGCCCACGCCCCTCCCAGAGGGGTCCAGTTCAGTGAGCGTGAGGGGCAACGCCGGGCCAGAGACGTGGAGCCCCTACGCCCGAGAACCCCCCAAACTCCAGGAGGTGCAGAGTGCCCTCGGTGTCAGAGTTCAAGGCCCAGCCCCGGTTCTGCCTGCCGATGCCGTGGGGACAGACAGATGTGAAGGGGGAGGCGGGGGCCAGGAGCTCGGCGAACACCCAAGTGGCCGCGGTGGAGGCATCCTCCGGTGTCACTGGATGGGCAGGGCGGCGGACCTGTGGCCCTTGGCACCTCGTCTGCCAAGTTTCTGTGCCTTTTGCAGCGTCCTGGGCAGGAGCGGAGGAGGGAGGGAGCACCTGGAGGAAATGAGCCATTTCAGTGGATGTGTGTTCCCCAAATCTGTGAAAAGCAATTAGTGTTTCCTCTTAAGTGTGACAATGGAAAGCTGTAGGGCCACAGCCCGGGACCCTGGAAATCTGTCTGGCTGTTCGCGCGTCACTGGTGGCCAAGAAATTCCTCCCGGGTTCAGTGAGAATCAGCCCCGGCCGCCTGGCAGCTGGAAACGGCCCTGCACAGAGTGACAGGCACCCCCTCCACCACCAGGCCACGGTTAGCTGGCCTGCGGCCACCACAGAGCACCCCCTGGCCCCCCCAGAGCACTTGTGGTTCCAGAAGCCACCGTTTCCCTCTGTCCGTCTGCTGACCGGGCGGGGGACGGGGGGCAGGGGGCACTGTTCCCTTCCTCCCGCGTGGGCCCCTCACCCACAGCCCCTGTCTCCCGCAGGTGAACAAGGAGAACGTCGTGAAGGTCGGCCACCGGCAGGTGGTGAACATGATCCGCCAGGGAGGGAACCACCTCGTCCTCAAGGTGGTCACGGTGACCAGGAATCTCGACCCGGACGACACCGCCAGGAAGAAAGGTGCCCGCCCCGCCCCGCCCCTGCACCGCCCCCCACATCTCCCGCCGGGGGGGGGTGGGGGCGGCCCCCCGAGAGGAGGAAAAGAAGCCAGACAGGGAGGTGAAGAGAGGACTCGGGAGCTCGGCCTCAGGCAAGGCTGTGCTCAGCAGCCCTGGGTCCGGGGGACACAGGCACACGTGTGAGGCCTGGGTCCTCGCTGTGACGGGGTGGGGGGTGGGGGGCGGCCAGCTAGGGGCTACAAGGCTGCCGGAACCACCAGGTCCGTTAGTCACCCACGGGCACGCGGCAGAAAGAGGGCCGGACCGGCTCCCCTCCGCGCGTTTCTGCTCCCTCGGGGAGGGCAGGGGTGCCAAGTGCCAGGTGTGCCTGGGGGGCTCAGTACAGAGCGCAGGGGCCCCCCACACAGGGCCTGTCCCGGTCCCAACCCCTCGCGGCCCGAGCGGAAGCTCAGCGGGTGACACGGCTGCTTCCCCACCTTGGAGGCTCGGGGCCGCCGGCCCCCAGGTTGTTCTGGAAGCCGGGTGGGGGCAGGGGCACATCAGGGCCAGGCTCTCACACCCGTGTCTCTCCCGCCTGCCCCTCAAGCCCCCCCGCCTCCCAAGCGCGCCCCGACCACGGCCCTCACCCTGCGCTCCAAGTCCATGACCTCGGAGCTGGAGGAACTCGGTAAGAGTCGCCCGTCTGGCCCGCCCGGCCCCCCGCTGCCGCCACCCCCGGGACGCGTCCGCGCTGCCTCAGCCCGCGCATGGCCCTGTGCCCGCTTGCTCGTCCCGTCCCCTGCCCCTGAACCCCTGGAACGGCATCAGCAGCCCTGCGTGCGGGTGGCTCCCACGCTGGCATGTCCGTGGGAGTCCTGCTGGCTTCGGGGGTGGTTGCTAGTCTCGCCTTTTGCTGTCTTCGGCTCGTCTAACATTGTTTTGTTTTGAATTTTTGGGCCTCTCACTAGTGGATAAAGGTAAGCCGCCCCACGGTGTCCCCCAAACAGCTCCCCTGCTGTCTCGGGCGCACCCCACCCCCCAAATCCACCTCACCACCCCCACGTGCTGGACGCAGACCAGAAAGCTCCATCCCTGGGGTTTGGTGTAGATGGTGGTGGGGCCAGCAGGCCTGGAAGGGTGCGCACCAGGGGTAGGGGGCTCCTAGAATCTTCTAAAAGGTCTGAAAGGCACAGGAGAGCTCGAGCCACTGGCCCTATCAGAGAGACAGGGAAGGGTGTTCAGAGCAGCAAGGGCCCCGGGTCCAGGGCAGTGCCGGCTACTGAGAGGGAAGATTCTAGAGCCGGCGCGGGCCATCCGGATGCTGGCTAAATGTCGTGCTGGGGCGTCACCCACGGGGCCCAGGGACACGCTTGGTAGGAGGCTGGCTCTTCCACACAGAAGTGGCGAGAGGGCCGATGTGCTTGCTCTGCGGAGAGCGTGGAGAGGGGCTGGCCGGGTGATGAAGGGCCAGCGTCTGGGCGCCCCGTGCAGCGCGGAAACCGGCCCTGAGCCCAGGACCCGCCCATCAGGCACAGCTGGCTCAGTGGGGGGAGTCTGAGCTCCCCCCCGTCGGCGTTTAACTTGACGTCACTCCCACCTGACCCCAGCCTCCCGGGGAGACCTTCTGGACCCTCCCGGAGCCCCTTTTCTCCCAGCCACGTCCTGTCCGTCCGAACAAGGCTCTCCAGGAGAGCCCTGACTGTCCCCGCGCACCTGGCGTGGCACCCGGTGGGGATGACCACAGAATTGCTGCACATCCTTTAAAACTGGGCAGCACGTGCTACCCCGGCCCCTCCCCCGGGCCTTGGCGTCTCTCCCCCGTCTCTCCTCCGTGCGGGGACTCCGTGTTCCCCTTGTCACGCCGTGCCGCTTTGGCACAGTGCTGCGGGGACAGTGTCTCACCCGTGGCCAGGAAGCAGGTTTAGCAGCCGGTCATGTTGGAAGGGGAAGGTCACCCCATCACCGGGTTCCTGGGAGAGCCATAAACCCAGCCGTCTAGACACCCCACCCTTCCGCGTGTGGCCCGCGTGAGCTTCCGGTCAGCGTTAGGTTTCCGGGCCCCCTAGCCAGGCCCCGGGGGAGCGCTGCCGTCGTGGACTCACCCTCCCCTTTCTGTTTGCAAGCCTCCATCCGGAAGAAGAAGGGTAAGGGGCCAGCCCAGTGTCTGTTCCCAGCCCCTGCCCGCATACCCCATGGAAGAGACCCCCTCTGTGGCTGTCGGCGTGGCGTCTACACCGCCGTACTCTTGCGCTGTCTCCTCCCTGTGCCGGGGCCTACGGAGGGGCCCAGCTCCAGACCGCGTCCTGTCTCAGTCTGTCCCGTCTGCTTTGCTTTTCCCAGTGTGGTTCCTCTCTCACCCCCGACGTGTTGTGCGTCTCCCCCAGAGCTGTGTCCTCATCGTCATGACCATGAGGCCCGTGGGACCCTCAGGCTGTCACGGCTGGGCCCGCCCTACCCGCCGGCAGCCTCGAAGTTGCGTCCGGTCCACGGCCACACGCAGCAGGCAGCCGGGGTGCAGGCCGGCGGGGCCCCGACGCGGGGCGAGGGGCTGGTCCCCTGACTGCTAGCTGCCTGGGCCTTGGGGGCAGGGGCAGCGTCCTCGAGCTCACAGAAAGCCCCTGGCTCTCACGCTGTCTGCCTGCGGGATAGCCGTCCTTAAGCTTGCGGGGACCCGGGAGCCGACTGGCACGGGGTGGGGGACGGTTTGCGGTGCCGTGAACAGCAGAGACACACGCGCCACGAGAGCCCCAACAACAGAGCCCCAGAACGATGCGGGCTCCTCCTTCAGCAGCATCCATATTTTGGGGTGTTTCTCACCTGACTGCTGGAGACAACGATCCCAATGATAGAAAGAAGCACAATAAACTCAAAACTCCTTCTGGGGGTCTGGGGGAGCGCGGCGTGGACCCCATCACGGGAGCCTAGGCGCTGGCGCGGAGGCACAACGCGGTATTCTGAACGCTGAAGTCGGGAGGTGGGTCTCAGAATCCATCAGTCGGTATCTGGGGGCACGACCGTGGGTCCTAGAGCATCAAGTCAGAGCACCTGCTCCTCCTCCCCGGCCTCCACCCGCCACCCCCAGGACTGCCCAGAAATTTTCCTGGGATTCCATGTCTCCCTGAAGTCCCCTTCAACCCAAGGCCAACACCCTGCTGCCCCAGGGACGACCCCTCTGTCTGCCACACCATCCTGAATGAGGCACCCCGGCGTGGGCTCCCGGGACTTCACTGCCCTAACAGAGCTGGCCGAGAAGGTCCCTTGTCAAGGGGGCGCCTCCAGCAGCCACCCTGGACCGTGTGAAAAGACAGGAGTCACAAACCTTGTGGCCAGCACGGGCACAGGAGACAGGGAGTCCTGGAGGGTGGAGACCCACCTGGCTTTGAACAGCAGAGAAAACTGGAGGCAACTGGAGACCAAGTGCCCCTCCCCCACATTTCCTGACCCCAGCTGGTGCGGGAGACAGTGTGCACGCAAGACCCCAAAGTTGCCCCGTGGCCGTGGTCAACCCAGCTCCTGTGTGAGCAGTCCACGGGGCTGGGGAGATTGTGGGGTGCAGTGTGGCGCTCCAGCGGCCCACACTCACTGCGCAGCGAGGGAGCGGACAGTCCGGCCTCACAGAGCTTGGAGCATCGGACGCTGGTGGGCATGCAGAGAATGCTCTGGCACACTGCCCCTGCCAGTCTCTTCCAGGGGACTGGTCCAAGCTCAGAACCTGCCAGTCTCTTCCAGGGGACCCGTCTAAGCTCAGAACCTGCCAGTCTCTTCCAGGGGACCCGTCTAAGCTCAGAACCTGCCAGTCTCTTCCAGGGGACCCGTCTAAGCTCAGAACCTGCCAGTCTCTTCCAGGGGACCCGTCTAAGCTCAGAAGTATTCCCCATGCTCCAGCAGGGCCATGTGCAACAGGGGGAAAACAGGCTTTTACAACATACTGGTTGAATAGCGTCTCCCCAAAAACCCACGTCCAGCTAGAACCTGAGAAAGGGACCTTATTTGGAAACAGGGTCTTTGCAGATGTGAGCCTGTTGAGGCTGCACTGTATCGGGGTGGACCCAGAGCCAATGACCATGACCTCAAAAGAGAGGAAGAGATTCAGACACACGCAGAGGAGGGCACAGAGGCAGAGTTTGGAGGGATGCGGCCATAGCCCAGGAATGAACGCTTGGAGCCCTGGAACCTGGAAGAGGCAGGAAGGATCCTCCCCGGGAGCCTCCAGGAGGAGAAACATCCTACTGACACCTTGATTTGGGAATTCTGGCTTCCAGACTGACGGAGAACAAACTTCTTTCGTTCTGAACTGTTTGCGGTGGTTCTAGAAAACTGTCACACCAGTGAGATGGCCCCCAGCCCTGGCTCCCCCGGGCGACCCCGGTGCTGCCTGCACCCACAGGCCTGACCCTTGGAAGGTGTGAGGCGCATCAGGGCCATCAGGCCGGGAACAGCTCAAAGACCCCTCCCCGCGCCTCACGGCCTCCCGGGAAGACTAAGCCAGAAGTGGGCCAGCCGGCCACAGCCACTGCCTCCCCTGGGGCTGGCGCGTGGCCTCTGGTGCCGTCGGTGTTTGCGTTTCCCTCGTGCAGAGGAGATCCCACCGAGGTCTGGCTCGTGGAACGTGGGTTTCTGCCTTGGGAGGGCTCAGGGCGCACTGGCTGAAGCCTGCCAGTGGCCAAGGGTGAGCTCCTGGGCTGGGGGGGTTGGGGGGGGGGGGTGAGGGCTTGTGACGCTCTGGCTGTCCCTGCTCTGGTTCCCCGGGGGACCTGACCGCTCTTGCCAAATATGCCACCTCCCCTCCTAAAACACGCTGCCCCCTCGCCAGGAAGCGGGCAGTTTATGGACGGTGAGCGTCACCCCAGTCCGTACGTTTGCTTAGAAAATGACAGCACGTGGCTGCTTCTAGAGGCTTCTCCTCAACTCCCTGCTAGGTGGTTTTCAAGATGCGTCTGCGGGATTGTTCTCAGCCGCAGAGCACTTCATTTTAGGGCTGCAGGGGGCTGCGTTCGCTAATCCTCTTTATCCCCGAACAGAGACCCAAACCCAGGCTCTCTTAAATGAAGCACAATAACCTGGAGACTCCACAATGAGAAGTGGGACTCCAGCCTCACAGCCTTTCCTAAAGGCCTTCGTGTTCTGGTAAACAGACCCTCAGAGGCGGGCGCAAGCCAGGAGGAGCCCCAGGCCTCCCGTGCGGAAGCCACGGGCTGTCCGTGTTCCCATCTGAATCGCACAAACCACACTTAATGGCTGTCACTGAAAGCAATCGTTCCCAGCCGTACCCCCCACAACCCAAGAACTCTGGTGTTCTGGTTCAAAAGAACATTTGGCTGGAGGTGGAAAGGCCAAGATTTAAAACAAGGACAAGGACAAGGAGGGGCGCCTGGGGGACCCCATCGGTTAAGCGTCCAACTTCAGCTCAGGTCACCATCTCGAGGTCCGTGAGTTCGAGCCCTGCGTCGAGCCTGGAGCCCGCTTCGGATTCTGTGTCTCCCTCTCTCTGCCCCTCCCCCACTCATACTGTCTCCAAGATACGTGAACATTTAAAAAACTTTTTTTTTTATAATAAATAAAACGAGGACGAGGACATCCACTCAAGGTGGCCACGACTCCAAGGCACGCACCTCTGGGCACCCCCAGACCCGCCCCTCTCAGCACGGGGCGAGTGGTGTGGCAGTGCCCTGACTTCTCAGCCGGCTGGAGCGGGCAGACCATCCCGACGCCCACCGCCCTTCAGGGCTCGGGACCCCTGGCCCAGGGTGGGGTGGGGATGCGGAGGCCGGCAGCCCCCGGCGCGAGGCCCAGCTCCCACCCACCGGCTCGCCTGGTCACGGGTTTTTAGCCGCGTGACCTTCAACATCGCAGATCGGGACCGTTCCCCTCCCCAACGGCCAGAAAGGAGAGGAGGTGCTTAGGACTGCCACCAGGGACCACTGCTCCCGACACGGGGTCTTTGCCTCACCTGTGCCCGCCCATGACTGAAGGTGTATTTTTGGGGTGCCTGCCACATGCCCTGGGGCTCCAAGATCACAGCGGGCTCCCTGCTTATTCCGGCTCGTGAAGAGAGTCCAGGCGGTACTCGGATACCGGGCAGCAGCCCCTCGGCCTGCTGGGAAATTAGGGTGAACCGCCCGTCCGCTTGGAGGAAGGGGGTTAAAACCAAAGAAACGGCTAGAAACAGGAGACTGTCGAAGGTGCTGCTGGTTAGCTCTGCGTCACAGGACAGCATCCTGCCCTGGGGCCCCCGCCCCGTACGGTGCCTCCCACGGGATGAGTGTTGGCCCCCAGTCGCTCTTTCTGTGGCTCGGCGGCACCCCCTCCACGTCCCGGAGGCCCGGCAGAGCCCCACTGAGTGGCATGCCCTGCGACCAAGGCCGGACCTGGAGAGACGGCCCGAGGACGGGCCCCCAGCCCCGAGGACACCCGACTCCCCGCAGCTCAAGCCGAAACGAGCCGACGGCCAGCACCAGGGGCCCAGCTTCCAGGGACAGGCCACGAAGACCAAGGAGGCCAGCCAAGCGCCACCTGAGCACGTCCGTGAGGGGACCCCGCGCCACGGTCAAGGGAGCGAGGCCCGGCCGGAGGGGCGGGGTGGGGGTCCGGCACAGAAACAGGTTGAACCCCAGCCACCGAAGGAATCCCGGCCCAGATCGGAGGTGGGACGGCTCCCCAGAGGAAGCAGCTTTCTGGGACCGTGGGGTGTGCACAGCACAGCGGCAGGGACAGGGACCCGGCAGAGGGAAGGAGCGGCAGCTGGTGGCCAGGAGGGGGTGAGTGGCGCCTCCCGGGGCCCGAAGCACGGCTGAGGACAGGACAGCTCCGTGAGCCGTGAGGAGGAGGGCGGGCTGGGGACACGGTGACCGTGGCTGCGAGTGGCCCAGAGACGTAAGTGTCTCTGACCAACTCCCTAAGGGGCTGATGCTCCCTAGCACCCATGACGAGGAGGACGTGCCCCTGGCCGACCAGTCCGGACCGCAGGGCAGGACACAGGGAGGGAGTGGGCCTTCTCTTCACGAGGGAGAGACGTGAATGCGCGTGTGTCGGGGGGAAGGGCCTTCTCAATGCGGCTCGGCCAGAACCCTCTGCGCCCGGGGCTCCCGGGCAGGTAAACTGGGACAGGGTCCGGGCCAGGGGGCAGGTATTTTCCAGACAGTGAGGGTTTTGGCTTTGCAGGCCACGGGCTCTCTGTGGCACATTCTCCTTCCCCTCCTTTTAACAGCCTCTTAAAAATGTAATAATCGCAGGGGCGCCTGGGTGACTGAGTCAGTTAGGCATCTGACTTTGGCTCAGGTCATGATCTCACGGTCTGTGAGTTTGAGCCCCGCGTCGGGCTCTGTGCCGACAGCTCGGAGCCTGGAGCCTGCTTCGGATTCTGTGTCTCCCTCTCTCTCTGACCCTAACCCAACCCACTCGCATTCTGTCTCTGTCTCTCTCAAAAATAAACATTAAAAAAACCAAAAACGTAATCGCTGCACGCAGGGGGAGTGTCTGCCTGCTGGCAGTCAGGATCTGGCCCAAGGGCCCTAGTTTGCTCACCCCCAGTCCAGGACACAGGTCTGGACCCAGGAGTCTTGTGAGCAGTTAGTCACAGATGTCAGAGGCCCACCTGCTGGGTGGTCTGTGAGGCTGGGGTGGCCCTGGTGGCTGCTTGCCTGCCTGGCCCCCTGTCCCTCCCCCACCCCACACACCTCCTCCCTTTTGCACTTCCTCTATGGGGACCCTGGTGTGGGTGGCTCTGGGGGGGCTTTTCCAGGGGACTAGCTCCTCTTGGGAAGCCCCTGTTGTTCCAAGTGGCTGTCCTGCCCGGTGGGAACGAGCAGACGCCCCAAGCCTCACACCCTGGCCTGACAGCTCTGGGTCTGGGCGAGACTCCAGGGGCCTGGGAGTCTCTTCGTGACAGCAGGCACCTCGAGGGGAGTCGCCAGACCCCAGAAAGGATCGAGGTTGCTAGGAGAAGGCCTCGGGCTTGTGGACAGAACGTCCACATGACCACACGTCCAGGCCTGCACGTCCTGGGGATGGGGGGCAAGGACAGTGCCGGGCCTCACGAGGCCCAAAATGGGATATTCCCATCAGGCACCGCCTCGCACTGGCTTTGCGCCAACTGGGCCGTAGTCTTTCCGGGAGGGCGGGCCCCAAGGCCCCGCGGGGTCTCAGACATCCTACAGATGAAGCGAGGGCGTGTGGGCAATCCTAGGCCCAACTGGAGTTTTCACATTTTCCAAAAGTTGTAATGATGTTTTACATTTAAATCATAAAAAGTTTTTAATCTGTAAGAATTACACATCACTAACCCTTGACTCTCTTTTTCACCAAGAAGTAAGAATGTTGTGCTGTTGGGAAATTGGGTGTCCCCCACGCAGCACGGGCTTGGCGGCTGGGAATCCCGACGGCCACCTGACTGTGCCCGCCACCTCTAGCCCCAGGCGCGAGGGCCTTACAGCCCGGCAGCCGCAACCTGTGGCAAAGCACCTACGTATGCCTCTGAGCTTTTAAAGAGGAAACGATCCCAAACCCTGGTCTAGTTGGCGCGGCCAAGAGTACGTCCAGCAGCGAAAACAAAGCGGCTCCGGTGAAGACTTGGCTTTCAGGGAGTTGCAGGCCTCGGGGGCCAAGGCTGTGTCACTGAGAGTCTTGTCCGCGTGCGCCTGCCCGGGGTGAGGGCTTGGGAACGGACTTGGCGTCGCTGCGAGTGCATGTGGCACAGAGACGCATGCGTGACCCACACCGCGGTGACGAGTGCCCGCTTGCATGGTTTGGAGGCCGGAGCAGTTGAGTGGCTGTTCACGTGCGGAGGGCACCTTGTCAGAAGCCAGCCCCCAGTGGTGTTTCAGGGGCTCCGGCCACTGACGCCCGTTCCCACCGTCATGTTCACGTTGCAGATAAGCCCGACGAGATTGTCCCAGCCTCCAAGCCATCCCGCACTGCTGATAACGTGGCCGTGGAGTCCAGGGTAGCCACCATCAAGCAGCGGCCCACCAGCCGGTGCTTCCCATCCGTCTCCGACATGAACGTGAGTGGCCGTGCCCCGGGGAGGCGGGCGGGCCGTCCCTGCAGTGACAGCTCTCACCTACGGTAACACCTGGAAACGTCGCCCGTTGCACAGGCCAGCCTGGCGTAATGCACGTTAGAACAGACCCACCTGCTGGTGTGGGACCCCCATCCCTGCCAGAACCCCGGGGCTGGCAGGGGGGCGGTAATCCCACAAGCTCTGGGCCGCCCCACTGCGGGGTCAGCCCCCAGCCCCAGCCCCGTCTCCCCATCCTCGCTGCCCGCCTTGTTTGTGGCCTCTCACCGCATCTTAAGCCCCATGTGGCCCAGACGCTGTCCGGCCCGGCCTCGGGCCCCAGACCCCGGGCAGAGGGTGCTCTAGGAAGACGGCCTGGGGCCCTGAGCACAGGATGCCAACGAGCTGACGCTCACGTGTCCACCGGGCTCAGCCGCCTCCGGTGCCGCCGACCGGGGGGCGGCCAGCAAGCCCAGCGTTACAGACGAGGAAGCGGCGGGTTGGGCGGCGGCTGCACGGGGAATCCGTTTCCCAAGTGCATGAGGGAAGCTAAGCTCCCCTGGGGCCAGCCCACCTGCCGCAGGTCCGTGCCGGCGCCGCTGGCCTCGGGGCTCCAGGGCAGTCCTTGCGCTTGCTCACCCGCCCCCCGTACCTGGCTCACCCTGTCCCGTGCCGTGAGCCGGCGTTCCTGACCCATCCTGTGGAGGAGGGAAACGGAGACTCCTGCACTGCCCACCCGCTGTGCACGCTTTCCTACCGAGCGTCTGCCGCGGCCCCTTCTCAGACGTGTCGGCCAGTCCACGGCTCCACGGGGCACCCTGGCATTTAGAGGCCAGGAGCCGGGGGTGGGGGGTGGGGAGTGCCCGGCAAGAGCCTCTTCCGGCTCCCTGAGGCTGGTATGTCTTGCCGGCCTCGGCTGGACACGGCTTGCTCCTGGGGGGGCAGCACGGGAAGCCGTGTGACAGGTGGGCACAGGTGCTTCCGTGTCACCCTCCGGGCCCGGATGCCCTGGGTGGGGCTGGTCGGGGCTCGTCTCACTCCGGGGTCTCTGGTTTGCAGTCCGTGTACGAACGACAGGGGATCGCCGTCATGACGCCCACTGTTCCTGGGAGCCCGAAAGGCCCGTTTCTGGGCCTCCCCCGAGGTACGATGCGAAGGCAGAAATCAATAGGTAAGAAGCATGGCCTCCACCCACAGAGGTTGCCCCCTGGCTCTCAGAGAAGCCCTCAGAGTCCCCCAGGCAGAGCTGCCCCCTGGGGCCCACCCACCGGGGGGCCCTTTAGACCCCCACACAGACTCAAACTTTTCTACCTGCTGGAAATGACATCCAGCCTCGCGGGCCGAGCGGGCCGTGCTAATGCCAGCGGGGTGACGGGGCACGCGCCAGGAGGGAGGCGGAGGGTGGCCCAGGGCAGCCTAGGAAGCCCCCTCCACCGCCCTGCGGGGACCAGAGTGGCAGGTGGAGGTGGTCGCCCGCTCAACTCGATCCCCACATCCCCCGAACCGCCCGGTCCCTGCCACGTTCCAAGTGGGTGAGCTCAGCGGACACACTTCTAAGGGTGGTTGGGCCACGTTCTAGAACGCCGACAAACTCAACGTACTGCGTGTCGTGGAAAGCCGCGTGCCTTCTTGTTAATGCCCCAGCGATACCTACGGGCACTTCCGGGCATGGCGAACGTGACCCTGCCGGACGGCCCCCCGTGCGATAACCCGACGCTGTCTGTACCGTGTAAAGCCTCAGAGGAGCTGGACCCGGCGGCCCCAGGCCGGCCCTCGGGGACGCCGCGGGTGATATCTGGAAGCGCCTCCTGTTATCGGAGGCCTGGCTCCTCGGTCACTAGCGTGAGGTGGCTCCCAGTCCGCCGCTCCTCAAACCCGCCCTCCCCAAGAGCTCAGGGCCACCGCAGAGTAGCGTAGACGCCACTTTGTGCGCTGGCTCTGTTACTGCTTAATAACAATTCATTTCCTCCTGTCAGACAGCAGAATCTTTCTATCAGGTTAGTGAACCTTACGCTTCCGAATCTGTAATCTGAATGTAACCCCTATACTTACTCCTTAAGGCGTATTCTTAAATTACGACTCCTTGGGAAAGTTGTCGGGCGACCCACATGTTAGCGACTGGTCGAGAAGGCCTTTTAGAAATCCGTCTGTTCGATGCCAAAACGCCCTCCCACAGGAGTACGTTAAATTGGGAATACCCTTATCGAACGGAGATTTTCATTGGAATAAGTTACCGTAGTTTGTCCTACAAGTTTTTTGATTTGAAGTAATCCATTTTGTTACCTCCTTGAGCAACCCGCATGCCCCCCCCCCCCACCGAGTGAGACCCCAGTGCCTCCCATCTGTCGGTGTCTGTGTCTGTGTTTCGCTTCCGTCTCCTCGAGTGCATTCTGTTGATGTTTCGATATCTCGGACTGCTGGAAAGAGGGTCTGGAAAGCCTGGCCCAGCCGGCCCACACACAGAACTGGGGCCATCGCCATGCCGGGCCCCTCGGCACTTTCACACCCGACATCATCCGCTGCTTCGTCAGGTGGGGTCCTGCCTATGACGTGACCTGACTTTGTGCCAAGTCAGCTGAATGTCGACCCCACTTAATCGTGATGCTGGGAAACCCCCCGGCCCAGAGGGTCTTAGGCGGGACCCGGACGGGCTCCTGGGGCCAGTGGCCCAGGGTCTGTTCAGGAAGCTGCTCCCGGCTTGGGCTAAGGAGGAGTCTGGGCTCCCTCCCCCCGTGGCCGTGTGTCCCTGATGGCCCGGGAGCACCGATACCCTCAAGCCCTTGGGTGGCCCAGAGAAGTCAGGCAACAAAACGGGTCCCTGTCACGGGGGTGAGGCCGGCTCCATCGCCCCTCGGCCGCAGCACCAGCCACGGCACGTCCGTCAGTCGATGCGGTGGCACCCTCCCCCTCATCTCCCACGGGCAGCGTGACGGTGTCGGCCCCCAGACCCCACGCCCCGGGCCCGGGCCAGGCCCGAAAGGACAGACGCGTCCCGATCCAGCCCAGTCCCGACGCTCGCCCGCACACACGTGCGCGCACACACGCGGCTGGCTGCCCCGGGCGCCCCGCCGCGGCCCCACGCGTCGCTCACACCTCTGCTCCGGGCACCACAAGCGGAACATCTCAACAGCACGCACTCGGTGCCTCCCAGTGCCTTTCCCCTTCTTCCTTTCTTTCCTTTTCCTTTCTTTTCCTTGCGGGGGGCTCGGACGGGCCCCGTAAGCTCCTGGCGTTGTGGCCTGTGCTGTGCTCCGTGAACAAGTGCTCCACTGTGAGTGTGCAAGACGTAGGGCAGCACACCGGCCTAGGGGCTTGGTGGGGGGCTGCCATCACGGTCCAAAGCTGAGTCTGCCTTCTCCTTTTGCAGGAATAACGGAGGAAGAGCGTCAGTTTCTGGCCCCTCCGATGCTGAAGTTCACCAGAAGCCTGTCCATGCCCGACACCTCGGAGGACATCCCTCCCCCGCCGCAGTCCGTGCCCCCGTCCCCGCCGCCCCCTTCCCCCACCGCCTACAACTGCCCCAAGTCCCCGACCCCGAGAGTCTACGGGACCATCAAGCCGGCGTTCAATCAGAACGCCGCCGCCAAGGTGCCCCCCGCGGCCCGCTCGGACACGGTGGCCACGGTGATGAGGGACAAGGGCTTGTACTACAGGAGAGAGCTGGACCGCTACTCCCTGGACTCCGAGGACCTCTACAGCCGCAGCGCCGCCGCCCAGGCCAACTTCCGCAGCAAGCGGGGCCAGATGCCCGAAAACCCGTACTCGGAGGTCGGCAGGGTGGCGAGCAAGGCCGTGTACGTGCCCGCCAAGCCCGCCCGGCGGAAGGGCATGCTGGTGAAGCAGTCCAACGTGGAGGACAGCCCCGAGAAGACGTGCTCCATTCCGATCCCCACCATCATCGTGAAGGAGCCCTCCACCAGCAGCAGCGGGAAGAGCAGCCAGGGCAGCAGCACCGAGATCGAGCCCCAGGCCTCCGAGCAGCCGGGCCAGCTGCGGCCTGACGACAGCCTGACCGTCAGCAGCCCCTTCGCCGCCGCCATCGCCGGGGCCGTCCGCGACCGGGAGAAGCGGCTGGAGGCCAGGAGGAACTCCCCGGCCTTCCTGTCCACGGACCTGGGGGACGAGGACGTGGGTCTGGGGCCGCCCGCCCCCCGCGTGCGCTCCTCCAACTTCCCCGAGGAGGCCGACTTCGGCGAGGAGGGTGGCGCCGAGCCGCTGTCGCTGCCCGCGCCGGGGGCGGCGCCCAGGGAGCCCGAGAACCATTTCGCGGGCGGAGGCGAGGCCGCAGCTCAGGGGGAGGCCGGCAGGCCGCTCAATTCCACATCCAAAGCCAAGGGCCCCGACGGCGGCCCCGCGGTGCCCCCCAAGGGCGGCAGCGCGGCCGGCCCCGAGAACTACGTCCACCCGCTCACGGGGCGGCTGTTGGACCCCAGCTCCCCGCTGGCCCTCGCGCTCTCCGCAAGGGACCGAGCCATGAAGGAGTCGCAGCAGGGCTCCAAGGGGGAGGCCCCGAAGGCCGACCTCCACAAACCTCTCTACATCGATACCAAAATGCGGCCCAGCGTGGAAGCAGGCTTCCCTCCCGTCACCAGGCAGAACACGCGGGGGCCCCTGAGGCGGCAGGAGACGGAGAACAAGTACGAGACCGAGCTGGGCAAGGACCGGAAGGGCGAGGACAAGAAGAACATGCTCATCAACATCGTGGACACGTCCCAGCAGAGGTCGGCCGGCCTGCTGATGGTCCACACCGTGGACGCCACCAAGACCGACCGCCTGCTGGAGGAAGAGGAAGAGAAGGCCGACGCGGAGGCCAAGCCAGACAGCCTGCTGTCCGAGGTGCCAGAAGGCGCTCCCGAAACCGAAGGTGCTTTACAGATCTCCGCCAGCCCCGAGCCCGCCGCCGCCGCGCCCGGCAGGACCATCGTGGCGGCGGGCTCCGTGGAAGAGGCGGTGATCTTGCCATTCCGCATCCCTCCTCCCCCTCTGGCATCCGTGGATTTGGACGAGGATTTTATTTTTACAGAGCCATTGCCTCCCCCCCTGGAATTTGCAAATAGTTTTGATATCCCCGATGACCGCATCGCTTCCGTCCCCGCCCTCACGGACTTGGTCAAGCAGAAGAAACACGACGCCTCCCAGCCCCCTCCGTTGAACCCCAGCCAGCCGGCCAACTGTGCGGACAGTAAGAAGCCGGCCGGCCTCTCCAACTGCCTGCCCGCCTCGTTCCTGCCACCCCCCGAGAACTTTGACGCCGTGACGGACTCTGGGATCGAGGAGGTGGACAGCCGGAGCAGCAGCGACCACCACCTCGAGACGACCAGCACCGTGTCCACGGTGTCCAGCATGTCCACGCTGTCGTCCGAGGGCGGGGACAACGTGGACACCTGCACGGTCTATGCGGACGGGCAGGCGTTTACGGTGGACAAGCCCCCGGTGCCTCCGAAGCCAAAAGTCAAGCCCATCATTCCCAAAAGCAACGCGCTTTACCAGGACGCGCTGGTGGAAGAAGACGTGGACAGCTTCGTCATCCCTCCCCCGGCGCCCCCGCCCCCGCCGGGCAGCGCCCAGCCTGGGGCCGCGAAGGTGACGCCGCCGAGGACCTCCAAGCTGTGGGGTGACGTCTCGGAGGTCAGAAGCCCGATTCGCTCGGGCCCGAAGGCAAACGTGATCAGCGAATTGAACTCAATCCTGCAGCAAATGAACCGAGAGAAATCGGCCAAGCCGGGGGAAGCACTGGATTCGCCCACGGGCACCAAGCCCGCCAGCCTCGCTCCCAGGTAAGTCCCACAGTCGGCTTAGACAGAGACTGCCCCCTGCCGGCCTTCCCATCTCGCCCAGTCAGTGCTGGCCAGGAAGTGCCCTTGGGGAGCAGCCGGAGCGGACACGCGCGGGCCACACCTGTTACACAACGCTTGCGTCCCTTTCCCCTCCTCTCCTGGACGCCGGCACAGCCGAGTGCGGACCGCATCCACGCTGGCAGGACGTGGCTCTCCCGCGTAAAGACCTGGGATAGAAGGCAGCCAGCCACGGCAGACCATCCCTGCCCTGGCTTCCAAAGGGGAGCGCTGCTCCCTGTGGTTCCGCGTTCTCCAGATCCTTGCCGGGACCCCCACCCCTCCCCCCGCCCCGTAAGGCCATTCTGGAGCCTCGCAGAAGCCAAAACGGGTGAGCTCCACCAAGCTGGTGGCAGGGGAGTAACCGTGCCCATGGAGAGTGAGTGGGTCGGGGCGCGCACACGTGCGCGCGTGTGGTGAAGCGTGCACGGATCCTTCTCGCCTCCTCCTGTCGCCGACCGGCCGGAGGGCTGGGGAGGTGCCAGGCTGTGGCTTCACTAGTCAACTCGGAGGGAAATGGCAGCCCCCCCGCCGGCCCTTCCCATCCCGGCTGGCAGGCGTCACGGAAGGAGGCGGCCGGTTGCCCACGGGGTGGCCAGTCACAGTCTGACGCAGAGTTCGAGGTGCTGCCGTCGCGGCTGGGGGTAGAATGTGAGGGGCCACTTGTGAGGCTCTGCCCAGGCACGCCACGCCCTAGAGCGGGCCGCTGGCTCTCTGCCTGGAGCCTCTGCCCAGACCCTGGGGGTGCCGGGCGCTCCCCCCGCCGTCCCGGGAGCCCGTTGTTTGCTGGCCTCCGCTGACGTCCGCGCCTAGGTGTTGACGCTTTGACTAACCCGTCTTCTCCATACTCCCGTTGGACAGGCTTTTGACTCACACGTCTTGGGCCGTTAACCAGCAACACCACACCGTGGTTGGGCCTGCACGTGCGGGCCAAGAGCCACAGTTTCCCCAGCTGTCTTTCCCTATGGACGGAAATCAATTTCTCACGTGGCTCGCGTTACACCCGGGAGAAACACCGATTGGCCGGCCGTGGTAGAAAGAAGCACAGTAACACGCCGTCTTTGCATAGAGAATCCACCACCAACTGTGAGGTTCAAACAGTACCGCCAGTTGAAGACAGAGTCCGCAGAAGACCCCATTTCCGGTAGACGTCTACACACAACTTCAAATGTTATAAACTCGAAAGTCCTAAAGGACTTAAAAGCGGTCGGTTTTGCCCCTCCCCTTAGGTAACAGTACAGCTCTTCATCGCTGCCTGACGTGAGAGCACGAGTATCCGGATGCTTTCTCCTCGTGTTTCACACCGTACCGGGTGCTGGCATGTGAGCGAAGCATCTTGAGGACACTGACTGGGGAGCAGGGGGGCAGGTAGGGACTGTACCCATTCTCCAGGAAGAGCGACCGAGACGCCGAGTGGCAGGTCCCCGTGCGCGGCGGGAGGCCGAGCGGGGACTCGGGCTGAGGTCTCCGCCTGGCATTTCGCCTCCTTAGCCACGTCTGAGCACGCACGGGAGGGTCCCGAGGGAGGAGTCCAGGGCTCAGGCTGCCGAGGCTCCCCTCCCCGGTCCAGGGGCCTCCTCCGTGCCTTCCCCAACCGGGTGAGCCCCCCCGGGGGTCGGGGGCAGCGGGCGTCGAGCTGCGCCTCCCCAGGGCTTCCCCGCCCGCGCTCCCCTAGCGGGGAGGGGCCTCGGGGCACACGTCACCCGGCGGAACCCGCCGGATTTCTGGAGAGCTGCTGCAGGACCGCCTCCAAGCGGTGCTCAGGAGCCAAGGACGGCCGCCACCCCCCCCCCCCCCCCCCCGGTCCGTTCTGCTATTTATAACCCAATTCACTCACAACGCGAATATCAGCCGACACCTACTGAGGCCTCACCAGATGCCGGGCCCCGTGCTCTGCGGGGCCTGAGCTTCTGCCCGGTGAGCACAGGAGCAAACCGGAGGCCGAGAGGGGGAGCGCCTGGCCAGGGTATTCCACCGGAAGGCAGAGAGCCCGACCTCCGACCCAGGGGGCGTCTCAGGGTCCGACTCCCGCGCCCTTGGAGGAGCCAGAGAACAGCCTGGGAGGAAGGCACGGCCGGCCGACCCGCCCGCGGGGCTGAGTTCGCCGAGGGTGGCTCACCCGAGCCCCGCCGCACACCCAAGGCAGCTCTCTGCTGGTCACCAGACGGCCTCCGGCACCGATGAGCACCTGCAGCTGGCGTCCTATCCTCTGCTCTCGGCCGAGGCTGGCACTGACGTCGGTGGCAGCCGATGGCCCCGAGGCCCAAGGACGGAGAGGAAAGTCATTGCCTTTGGGCACTAAACTGGGCACTCTGCCGGCTACCGAGGCTTTGCTGATCCCACGGCCTCACCAGGCAAAGCTCTAAGTGGATGTGGGCTGCTGACAAGGGTGAGGCTGGCGACAGCTGCTGGGCAGGGGACGGGACGGGAGGGGAGGCCGGGCTGCCCCCTCACTTGTGGGTCTGTCCCCGGAGCAGGCCTCTCTCTCCCCTGCTGGGTCTTGCCTTGGTTGTCAGACCTGGGTATTTGCCCGTTTGGGGAGCAGACACAGCCTGCAAACTCACCCGCCAGGACGCTCCCTGCCCCGTCTAAATGCATCTCGAGGCTCCTGTCGGCACGGCCCTGGCGGCGTGAGGCCCGGACCCGCGATGAAGGGCGTCCTCCTGAGGACAGGGAAAGGTTCTTCTAGGCAGACGGAGGGGCGGCCGTGTGCGCGAATCGCATCCCCACAGAAACGGTGTGGTCTCCCGAGAGGGCCGAGTTTTGGAGCTCCCCCCTTTGGGGTCACCTGCCCCCTCGGGTCCTTCTTAACAAGTGCGGTGAGACCCTCACTTCTCACCAGAGCCCAGGGTGGGACAGGGGCGACGAGAGCGACAGGCCCTCGCTCACGGGGGACACGTGTGTCCGTTCCCTGAGATCGGAGAGGACACGGGTCTGGGGGTGTCTGATTACGAATACCTGGTAAAAAGGTGAGCAGGCAGCCTTCCCGCGTACTATCGTGGGAGGCGCCTCCTCGGACCACCTGGAAACACCCCGCCAGGCAGGCAGTTCAGGGGCAAGGGCGCCTTCAGACGCCCAGGCTGACTTTTCCAGGAAGCAGCCTCAACTCTGAAGAGAGTGTCAACCTAGATCAAAGGGCAGGGAGTGGGTGAGGACGCGGCAGAGCCCCGGCCGTTCCCGGGAAGCTCAGAGTCAGGGTACCCGCCCGGCCACCCTCCCTCCACTGTGCCGGAGGGTCCCCACAAGTGGTGGTCTCCCCGCTGGGGAGTGCCTGACGTTTTGCCGGAGGTGGCGTGGTGAGGGCAGGCTCCCCCAGGGCAGAGCTGGGAAGCGACGGGACACCATCCTTGGGCCCGGAAGCCTCACTGGCCATGAGTCCCCGGGCTGCAGTGTGGTAGGAACCAGTGCCAGGCCGGAGGGCCGAGCGGAGCAGGAGGGGTCCACGCCCGCAGGGGCCTGGGCCCTGGGACACTGGGCAGCAGACGCACGGTTAGCGATCGACTCTCCTGAGCCTTGGGACCCACCCCCAAACCAGACGACGTTCCAGGTCTCTCCTCTGGGGAGCTGCGCTCGCGAGGGGGAAAACGGACAATAAGTGATGAGACACACCCAGAGCACAGCAAGTGCCACAAAGGAATGAAAGTATATTCACGAGTGGAGTCGGAGTGCGCATGGGCAGGAAGGAGGTGACCGTCCTTGAGGAAGGGACCTTTGAAGGACCTGAAATACGAAAAGGAGCCAGCTGTGTGGAAAACCAGGAACGGAGCGTCCCAGGCAGGGGGACGCGAGCACAAAGCCCAGAGGCCAGAAAGCACTCTCCACACCGAAGAAACTGAGGCCCCCCCCGGAGAGGGCTGGCAGGCCGCGGGGGGTGGCGGAACTGCGTTCCGAGCAACGGCGGCCATCGCGGGCTTGCTCCAGGCTTAGCCTGACCTCATCTCCGTGTCATGAAGATTACCGGCAGCCAGGTGGCTCTCGAGGTGGCACAGGTACCCTTCAGCAAGCTGCTTCAGGGTCCACGTGCAAAGGCCAGCGGTCCTGCGCTCCGCAGACGAGGGGGTAGATTCGAAGGCCGAGGGCCTCAGGAACGCAGAACAGCTCCGTTGGCCTGACTTACACGCTGTGGCGCCCCAGACGTCGTTTCCAAAGCGAGACACGCACGCTGCTCTTTGCCCAGCATCCCCATGGCCCCAGAAAGTCAGTCTCACTGTGACCCTGTGTGTGCCGGGAGGAACAAGGACAGCACAAGCTGGCGGGGATCCCCGTCTGGCTCCCGTCCGGAGGGCCTGGCATCAGCTGGGTCCCCAGGCCCCTCCGGATCACCTACCCTTCTCGGTGGGCCCAGCGGTAACGTGGGCCTGGCCCTCCCCGCCGCCCAGACACAGATGGGCTTGTGGGGGAGGGAAGTCATCCCCTGGAGGCCCCGGGGGTGGGGGTCCAGGCTGCCTGGAGGTGTGAGCAGGGCCCAGTCCTCGGGAAAGCGGCCCTCAAGCTCCTGGCTGCCCTTCTGAGGCCCCCACATGGCCGCCCCCCTGTGTCAGCCCTCGCCCGGCCCCTGCCTCCGGCTCTACGGCAACTCTGCAATAATGGTCCTGAGAGCCTCCTGGTTTTAAAATAAATCAATTTGGGTTGTTAAAAAATTATCTGTGCCCAGCTGGTCCCAGAGCACAGACTTCAAACCTGGCTCAGTAACAGAAGCTGCTTAATGGCATTTTCACAACCTCAGTGCCATCAGGCCGGCTTTGTCATCTCGTGGCCCCCGACTGAAGCGTTAAGGGGATGTCGGTGCAGATAATTAGGCGAGTGCTACTTACAGGGGCTCCCGAAATTTGCTTTCGGTGTGTTTTCTCGAAGACCGTGTTCCAAGAGGGTTCTCCCGGCCCGGCTGCGGGCTGCCCCTTGCTCACGCGACCTCCCGTTGCAAGTCTGGTCCTTAGGGTCTCTCTTTCCGGTCTGGACATTAGGATCGGTCCGCGGGAACGCATCAGGGGGCGAATGCTTCTCCCTGAAACCTGGGTTCCTTCTTGACCTGCTTGGACGTGAATGTTCCGGTGGGAGGACCCAAGGCACCCGCTCACGCACCCGGTCTGGCTCTTGTAACCTCGGTCATGTCACTTAACACGCCGATCAGGAAACAAGCTTAACTGTCTCCACCCGCCATCCACACAGCAACGACACTGCACACCGACTGTGGGCCAGAGCCCGGCGAATGCAGACAGACTGGGGCCCTCGGGGTGCTCAGGGCCCAGGGTGGCTGTGAGTTCTGGGCATCAGAGGCAGCAACAGGCCCCAGGCGTGGAGACACCGATGGCAGCGCTCGGACCTCGGGCAGGCTTGGTCCTGACTTGGTTCTCCTCCCCATCCCCTGTGTGTCTGTAACGCCCCACCTGTCGAAACGCTGTGCAGACAGCTTAAGCGCGGACAGCAAACATGCCGAGCCGTCGTCACTGAGCGGCCTCTGGCCCACGTTCAGTGGTGATTGTTCCGGAGCGAGACGGAATTTGTAAACACAGTGAAAAAGCCGCTTGGCTTTGCCTTCCCCCATCCCAGGTACCCGGTACTGACTGATGGCATAACAGCACGTCTCTGTGTATGTCCCTGGTTAGCTCTCAGTTCTTGCTTTAATTCCGCTTCCATGTGGATTTGATCTAAAAGGCGGCATAGAGAGTGCTGATCCAAGGGAGAGTGTGTGTGTGTGTGTGCGCGTGCGTGTGTCTGTGTTCCAAACGAGGGCAACAGATTCCTGTGTGCTCCACCCGGGAACCCAGCAGTTGCTTAGCAACGTAACGATCTCTGCAACCAGGAGGATCCTGTGAATGCCGTTAGCGTGGGGGAACCGAGAGTAACAGAGCTACCGAGAAGGAGGGCAGGATGGGCCAGCCCAGGGCCGGCCTTCACTCTGCCTCTCCGACTCTCCCGGTTACTCTTTCCGGGGCCATATCCCGCAGGGGTCGGGGGCCGGCCCCAGACACGTGGCCAGATCTGATGTCCCCCCATCGTTGGCCGCCGGGCTCTCATCTCCTACTGTGTAGATTTGCAGCAAAGCACGGGAACCCAAGGGGCGCCCTCCCGCACAGGGCACGTTGATTCGGCCTTCACGCTGCCGGTGCAGAGCCCAACTTGGGGCTCAAACTCATGAACCCGGAGGTCGTGACCTGAGCCCAAACCGAGAGTCAGAGGCTCGACCGCCTGAGCCACCCAGGCGTCCCCCGTGTTGTCTCTTTCTTGACAGGCTTTCCCTGACGACGGTCTTCTCTGTACTTACGTGCTCCCGAGCCACAGAAGGCAGGGTCGTGAATTTCCCATTGTAACCACGAAAGCAAGGCCCGTGTTCATCCTCCGCTCTGGGCCGCCGTGTGGACCGGCCACTCGGCCTGCCTCCTTGGCCAAAAAGGACGAGCGTCAGTAGATTCTCGGCCAGTGTCCGTACCTCTGCTTTCGTTTCATCTGTCCAAAGAAGCTGCTCTGTTTTAATTTTAATTAATTTTGCAGTGTTGTCTCAAGCCATTCCGTTCTGTCATTTTCACGTGCTCTCGTGATGGGTGTTAACAGAAGAGGGTCGTGCTGAGCAGAAGTAAGTGCCGCCCGCGAAACTGCCTTGACCTCTGGGGTGTGCTGCTGTCCCTCCCTGCTGCCCACCCGCGTGTGGCGGAGCCTCCTCTTCGCCCCTGGCGCCTGCGAGCTTTCCTTCGAAAACGAACACTCCCGGCCAAGTGAGGACGGCTGGGAGACTTGCAGTGGGCGAGCGGTGCCGACCAGCGGCCTCTGCTCAGAGACGCCCCCACGCCCTGGCCACGGGGCCCGGGCCTGGGGACCGACTCCCTCACCGTACCGCTGTGCCGGGGCCGCCCGGAGCCGGGGTCCCGGGCGCCGTCGCCACGCCGCGTCACCTTGGGAGAGGGCACCCCGGGACTGTTGCCGCGAGGCAGCGCCCGAGCAAGGGGGCTCTTGTGGGAGGCTCGCCCACTCTCCACGGCACGGCTGTCCTCCCCCAAAGGTCCTTGGCCCGAGTTACCAACTCGGATCGCCTCTGGATGGAGCAGCCTTGCGTTGACTCGTGATTTCATCTCCACCATCTTGGCTTAATTGCCGTTATGGCAGCAGAGCGAACGGGTCTTCCCCCGAACAGATGGGCCCTGCCGCTGTGCCCTACCACCGGGGGGCAGGCAGAGAGGCCGCGCTAAAGAGCACCCCACGGCGTTAGCCGCGGCCCAGGCTGGCACCGGAGTGGGCTCTCTCCAACCCGCTCGGGCAGCAGAATCTGCAGGCTTCTCCTTAAATCTTTGCCGCGTCCACAGCCGACCCCTCCCTCGGGAACCCGGATCTAGATGCGGGAGGTGCCGGTTCCCTCTCCCCGCGTGGGGGGCCGGACGCCAGCAGGGCTCCTCCCCCTTGATGCTGAGTAGCCCAGCCTGGCAGTAGCACATGGGTGGTCTTTACCCTCCGGTATAACCAGCACCCACAGCCCCCGGGGCTTCTCGACCGGGTTAACAGACCCCACCTGGGGCGCCTGACCCCCAGGAAGCTGCCTGTGGATGGGGCGGGGAGGGGGGGGTCCCTCGACAACTACTGCTCCAGCATTCCGTGCTTAAAGCCACAACGGCTGCCACCGAGTGGGGAAGTGCCACGAGGCTTAGAGGCCTCGAGGCAGCCGAATGGTGGTTACACCCAACTCTGTCGGTGGCAGAGAAAACAAACAGCAGCAAAAGGAAAGCTGAGGCAGGGAGCAGGCAGAGCGGGCCGCGTGCCCAGCTCACCCCTCCCTTCAGAGAGGGCCCCCCATCCCTGTCCTTGTCTGTTTTCACCGCCCACCACGTTAGCACCTGTGCCACTCTCCCCGCGCTCCCGAGCAGGCCCCCGCTCTCGCCGGCTGGGAGGGAGGGGACCCCAGCTCACACACGGAGACAAAGGCTCACAACGCGCACCCACTGGTGTTTGGCCGGGATCTTTCCGGAAGGGGGCGGGTGGTCCATCCACACTCCCGTGAATGAGCCCAAAAGGCAAGAAACCCACAGCTGCTCTCGCCGCCTCTCCGGGGGCTGTGGCTGTCCCCGAGCAGCGGCATGGATATGCCTTCAGTTTGGGGGCAGCAGGGAAGAGGGTGAACCGGAGCCCGGGGGCCGGACGGCCTGCTGCGGGCCCTGGCCAGGGCCAGTGAGGGGCTGCACCTAAGAAGGCCCCTCTGTACAGGCGAGCACACAGACCAGAGCCTCCCCTGGTAGCACGATGCAGCCTCGTCACCCCCTCAGGGCCAGTGCAGGCGGAACCTCAAAGATGAGGCTGCCCCCGGCCCGGCCCCTGGACTGCACCTGCCACAACAGGAAGGGCATGGGGGGGGGGGGGGGAGGACTCCCGCTGCCACTCGGGACAGTGGGGTTCCTCTCAGATCGCTGCTTCTTTGCCAAGCATCAGACACACCACCAGCGAGCCTCTCACGCTGGCTTCACGCGGGGCTGAGACCGCCCGAGCGAACCACCCCATCCCGCAACAAAACGGCCCTGCCGACGCTGGGCAAAGTCACAGCGCTCGGGCCCAGTACAGGTTGCGTCTTGGCAAATCGCTCCTTGCTTGCTCTCAGGGTCCGTGGACGGTTTCCTCAAACCCCAAGTGCCCTCAAGCTAGGTGTGGGGCTGCCCACTCACTGCAGCAGGGCCAGCCTGCAGGGGCCCTTCCCCGCCCTTGTCCCTTCGGGCCGAAAGGCTGAAGGCCTGACAGGCAGCTGGGAGAGAGAGTCTCCCCCGAAGGGCGCTCTACCTTCTACCTGCCTCCCGCTGGCGATCTACCTGTGATGTCCCCAGACACATCGCACCCAGGGAGCAGGACCTCGTTCAGGCCCCGACCTCAGGTCTCCGAGGGAGCCCTTAAAAGCGCCTCAGTGGCCATCCTCGTCTGGCCCTCAGTGCTCCCGCGGCACAGGCGCACCGCCCCCCCCCCCCCCCGCCCCAGGCAGCAGCCGACCCCCCCTCCCCGCCCCCGTCCCCGCGCAGGGCCAGGTGGGTGGGCGGCCTCGGTGTGTGTGCTGTGGTGTCTTCTCGGAACTCTGCCTCCTGCCCCCTTCCTCCCTGCCCCGGTCCTGGCGTGGCGCGTCGTCCGCTCACTTGCCAGTGCACCTGCCCTCAGCATGTCTCCCGCCGCCTCCTCGGCGACCTGCGTCCCGCAGGCCCCGCGCCGCGACCCGGCTTGTGACGCTCTCCTCTCTTGTTGCCGTTTCAGAAGCCCAGAGGTCATGAGCACCGTCTCAGGTACACGGAGCACAACGGTCACCTTCACGGTTCGCCCGGGGACCTCGCAGCCCATCACCCTGCAGAGCCGGCCCACAGACTTTGAGAGCAGGACCTCAGGAACGAGGCGCGCCCCGAGCCCCGTGGTCTCGCCAACGGAGATGAACAAGGAGATTCTGCCCGCCCCCCTGCCCGCTGCCGCTGCCGTCCCTTCCCCCACGCTCTCAGAGGTCTTTAGCCTTCCAAGCCAGCCCCCGGCCGGGGACCTGTTTGGCTTGAACCCAGCGGGACGAAGCAGATCGCCGTCCCCCTCCATACTGCAACAGCCAATCTCAAATAAGCCTTTCACGACTAAGCCTGTGCACCTGTGGACTAAACCAGACGTGGCGGACTGGCTGGAAAGTCTCAACTTGGGTGAGCATAAAGAGACCTTCATGGACAACGAGATTGATGGCAGTCACCTACCAAACCTTCAGAAGGAAGACCTAATCGACCTTGGGGTGACTCGGGTCGGGCACAGAATGAACATAGAAAGGGCTCTGAAACAGCTGCTGGACAGATAAGGGTGGCTGCTCCTTTACCTTCACAGACTCCTTGTTATAAGTAGAGATGGGCTTCTACTGAAATATGCGGGCGGCCAAGCACGGTCTGTGAGCGCCAACCCCATTCCACGGGTTCGTCTCCCGGTACCCAAAGAAACGCCGAGTGTGTCCGGGTGTGGCTGAGCGAAAGCCTGGCGGCTCCCCCACTCCGCACGGGGGCTTCACGGGCTGTTTCTGTGCAGCGGGGGACGAGGGGAGGGAGTCCTGCCACCACGGAAAGAGAGTCACGGCCTGCCTCGCGGCGTGCAGGTGACCTCCCTTTGCCAGGTCCCAGGGACGCCCCCGCCGGTTTAGCGCGGGAGCCCGGCTCTCGCAGGCAGACACCGGTGCGCTCCAGATACCTCCTGAGACCTCCCTCCTCTGCTTTCCGGGCAGCTCCCGCCCCCACCCCCGGCCCGCCTCAGTTCGCGGCCTCCGGGAGGACACTCCATGCTCACTTGCTCCTTTATTTCCTGCACTTGGCTTGCGGTAAGCCACCCCGGGCCTGTCTCTCCGGTGCCCCTCGCTGGGCCCCAAAGGTAGAGAATCTGTTTTTTTTCCTTTGGATTCTTTACCCCGCCTCCTCCCGCGATGTGCATCCGTGGTTCTCTGGCCAGGAAGTTCCTGGCCGTGGTGGGGAGTCTGATGGGATCGTGCCCGGCTTTGCTTAGCTTTCTTTCTTTCTTTCTGCAAATCTATTAGCATAATTCCAAAGTGGTCAAACAGATGTCACGTGGAGTTAGTCAAAGCACAAAGTCACGATTCCGAGCAGGAAGGGAGGCCCGGCCCCGGGAGCCAGCCGGTGCGCGGCCGCTTGGGTCTCTTCTAGGGGAAGAGCGGGGAGTTGTCCGCCGAGCGTCCCCGGCGCGGTGAGAAGGGGATTCTCTGCCTTTCGCACGTTTTTAAAATGGAAAGCGTGTCTCGTTCTGCAAAGATCAGAGCAGGTGAGCGTCCACTTTACCACGAGGGGGAGACACAAGGCTAATGGCGGGCATGTGCTGCTGTGGGGGAGACGGCATCTTCCCCGGGTGCGGCACAGTGACCTCTGTTCTGAGCCCGGCCAAGGGTAAGCATCTCTGCCGAGAGTAAGCATCTCTGCCGAGACCGCCCCTCTGCTCTCTGAGGCCAGGGAACCCCACCAGTCTGGCCGGTACGACAGGCTTTTCGAGAACCCGGTGGCTGAGGCGTCCGTCCACACAGGACCCAGGGTCCAGAACACGCAGTGGGCTGCAGGCTGAGGGTGGGAGCAGACACATGAAGAAAGGAAAGACAGGGAGGTTTCCCGGGCTGCACCAGGCAGGCCCCTCTCTCGCGAGGTTTTCTCGAGTCGCACCCATTCTCTTCTCTGGAGTCCCCTCCCCTGTGACAATACCGCCAATTTCCAAGGGAGGTTACCACCTGCACAGGGGTCACCGGACATCCAGCCAGGCTTCCAGCACATTCTCCCACACTTGGAAGAAACTCGAACAGCAGGTTTTGGCTTTTATTATGATTTCAGAACTAGCCTAGCCCATCTCTAATTATAAAAACATGGTATTTTTTTTTTCCTTTCTTTTCTTTACGCTCACAATCAAGTGTCTGATTAGGTCTGGAACAGCTCTAGAATGAACACGTAAAATTTAGCAATTTAAAATCTCTTTCTTTACTGCAAGTTTAAATAGTTGTACAGATAGTTTATAAGCACAATATTTTAAGAAAAAAAAAAGTGGCTGGTCTACTAGGCAGCCTTTGTGCCACTTCAGTGCTAGAAAGTTAAAGACAAAAAAACTTTTGTGATTTAATAATACTATTTCTGTGGAATTAGAAAAGTATGACCTTTTTAAATCAACCTTATTTGGATGCGTCTGAACCAGCAGAGCTGTGTTACATTTTCTATCTTTGCTAGAACTTCGTCATCGAAGGACAATTATTTCTTCAGAAGTGGTTACAATTCACAATGCAGCGGTTTCTCCAAAAACAAACACGCACCCCCCACCCACCCACCCACACACACACGCACAGTTCTTCCAGCCACGTGCCCCCGAATTGGAAACTGAGTTCCGGCCCTTCCTCCGCTCCAAACCCCTTTGCAGTCAGACTGGACCTGCACGCCCCACCCCTACTTGAAGTCAGTTGAACGTGAAGGCGCTTCTCCCCCCCACCCCACCCCACCCCCTCCCCCGTGCCCTTGCCGTCTCTCCGTCGTGGGGTGCGCCAGGACGCCGTGGGTGGCCTGCTGAGGCCGCCTGCTCGTTCACAAAGTGCAAAGGTGGCGGTTTGGCCATTATCCGTCTTCCATTTGGTGAGCTTGCCAAATTCAGTCAGTACACCGCCTCACCGCGGCCCTTCTTTCTTCTACCTACTGCTGGCATCACCTCCGTGGCCGGTGCCAGGCGACACGCCGGGGCGAGGTGCGAGTGAGGGAAAGGCGCTGCTGGGTGGCCACCGGTGGCTGTAGAGCCACCGGACCCTGGCGGCCGGGCGGTGAGGGTGGCTGCCACTCCCTTTCTTAGACTTCAAGCCACGGGCAACTAACCAGAAGCGAGCAGACTGCAAGGGGAAACCGAGAGCTGAGCAGTCATCAGTTTCTGCCTTGTCTTATTAGAGAAAAGTCACAGGAGCCCGCAGAACCCGCACTGACCGAGAATAACACGTGTTGCCAAGACCAATCCATCTCGAGCCCTAGTCAATGGTTTTGCTCCAGAAAGCAATAGTTCCTCACTTAACTCGCTGCCCAGTGCTCTTCCCCTGCCCCCCTCGGACACGTTAGGACCAGGCCCTCTTCCATGGTGGGACAAACGTCAAACTGCTCATATAAGGATCATGTGAATACTATCCCGGGTTTTCAGATCAACTTTTCTTACCTACTGTAATTTAAATAAATTGCATTTACATGCCTCGTCTCTGTAACATTGTGTATACAAAACCAAAATTTCTCCAGATGTAAATTATGTACACCTGCCAAGATACCTTCTCCAGGGTGTCTGTGCACATTTTAAGTTAATTCATAGAATATAAAATGACTCAATGTGACTGTTGATTTGCTGAACTCTACATATCACAAAGTGGGTTATCTGTGGTACTTTAGTTAGTAAAATGGTGATTTTTTTTTTTTTCTGGGTTACCGAACAAGCAAGCATTACCCAGGTGATCTGGCGATGACTTCGTGTGTGGGCCACAAACATGGATTTTTTCCCATTAACCAATTTTTTTTTTGTTGTTTTTTAGAAACTAATATGTTTCACACTACGGTTTGTGTAACTTGTGTTCGCATTCTCTGTGTTGCTGTTACTTTTGTGCTTTTATTCCTTTTAAACTTTATTTTGAAAAAGAAAAAAAAAAACGAAACAAAAAACGAGCTCCTGTAATCTGCACTTCCTCCCGATCCTTCGATCTCTTGTATGGCAACCAAAATGACTGTAAGAGAAATAAATATACGATTGCACTAAGGTTGTGGCTCTGATTACACACAGTGTAGCTGTCTGAGTGGACAAGTTGCCAGCTTGCGATCTCACGCAGGTAGGACAACACCGCCACTCTACCTCCGTGCAACTGAGCAGGTACTAGGTTTCGTCCAAGAGTAAGAACCTTCCTTCCGGCAGCTCACCTGCCGCGGCTCTGCTTCCTTAAAGCGCTCTCGTGACGCAGACGGAGACACGCCTGACTTCAGAGCCAAGTGCGTGTCGGCGTGCACGTCTGTGAGCTCCAAGAGCCCGGCCGAGGCCCGGCCGTCCTCTCTGGTTGGGGACGGCAGTGGGGGTGGGGCCGAGGGGGAGCCGGAGTCACAGCTCTCCTTGAAGCACAGACCCCGATGCCCCCACCTGCCGGTCTTCCCCCCACCAGGCTCTGGGGCCACAGCACCGGGCGGCCTCTGTCGTTCCCACGAAGCCAGCCATGTTGTGCTAAGCCGGCGGGCCCCAAGCCTCGAGGCAAGAGGATTCGGGTCCTTTGGCAAAGAGCTGAGCCGGGGAGACACGGGCTATCCCTCTGCCTGTAGGGAAGCAGGTTTTCAACACCGAACCTCTTCTTTGGCCTCGTCAGTGAAAACCCGAGGTCTCTGGTTCTTGGACACTCTCTCCTGTTCTGGCACATTCTCCATCTGCACAGCGGCCACTATGTTTCTGTGCTCACGAAAAGTTCTAAGCCTCAGATCTTTCGTAGTGTCCTCTCCCCTAGGCCCCCTGCCTCGCTGTCTGGTGGTTTCTCCCAGACCTTAACCACCCCCATCACCTCCAGTGGTTTCTTCCAGACCTCCTCTAGGTTAATGTAATCAGTTTGTCTTGCGGTGGGGGGGAAAAATTCGAAGCGTTTTTCCTTCCCTCGTACTTTATTTGAGGCGTTTTAACAAGCAGGGCACTGGAGTGTCTGTCCACACCTGTAGCTCTCCGTGTAGACACCGGGTGGTTGGAAGCCCCACGGCGCCCGGGGGAGCACGGTCCCCGCTGCCCCGGGGCAGCCGTGCTCCCGGGGGGACTCGGGGAGTTTCCAGACGCGACCCTCCGACTCCAGCAGACCTGACCACTTCAGTTTCTGAGCCGCACTGTGTCAGTGATTTTCTTTCTTTACTGTTCCTGTACCATGTTTCTCCATTCCACAGTCTTTACCGTTTTGTGTCTAAGATGACAAGCACTGTCCATTGCTTCTACTCTGGAACTCTCTGTTTATAGCAATTCTGAGACTTTAATATGAGCCTTCAAATAAATACAGAAAACAAAAACAAAAAACAAAAAAAAAACAGGAAAAAAATCAAGTGTGTGCCTTGGGTGTTTTGAACCTGATCTGCATAAAAACCATATTGTATTCAAATGCTGTATATTGAATGAAAGGATAAATCTATCTTCACTGTATTAATGTAGCTGATAAAATAGTTATAGTGCCTTGTTTTCTGAACTGAGAAGCCCGTATCAATGCACAACGTAAAGTAAAAAACGATTCGAGAAATGAAATGTTGAGAAGACCTAGACATGGTTCTGGAGCCTTCATCCTAAGACTGTGCCACACACACAGTCGTTTAAATTTAAAAATAAAAAGAAAATTGAAATAAGATTGTGTTATCAGTTAATTTTCCACTGCAAGTGCTCTCTGCTCTTACTTCCACTATTTTTGTTCACTTAAAACAGAGCGTGTCTGAGAGGCCCCGTGGGCGAGAGGGGCGCGCGGGCAGGAGTCCTGGGCCCCCGCCTGCTGCCCCCGCTGCTGCCTGGCCCCTGGCGGCCCTTGTCGGTGGCTTGTCGACATCAGCGGCGTTGACTGTTTGCAGAGTTTGTAAAAAAAATGAACAAAATATTTGCTTTTAGTGACGGAGGCCACCCATCCCAGCACTCTTTCCAATGTTTACAAGTCAAAGAAGCAGCAGCACACAGTCCGATTTTCTTGTAAAAGAAAAATGACACGAAATACACAAATTCTGGCCCAACGCCGCCACACTCCTCGTGCTGAAGGTCATGTGAGCAGCCCTTGTCATCTCACAAGTTGTCCGGGGTGCAGGGAGCACGTCGGGGCCCACCGCTCCACCCGCAGGGCCACGGTGCAAGCGGGGGATGGCTCAGCCAGCCCGGAGGCAGGGACACACCACGTGCTGCGTCCCTCGCCACGTCTCTGGGCTCTCTGCAAACACGCGTCTGGAGGGAGCAAGGACCTACACGGGCTGTGCCTGTTTATCTCGCGAGACTCTCACCGGTGCCGCTGCGTACCAGGCCAAAGTCAACTAGAGATCCAAACTTCTTCACTGCAGGCCACAAATGTAGCCGATCACCTGACAATCTGAAAGGGGCGGTTTGGGAGACACGGCAGGGTTTCTTAGGGGTCCCCGTTCCACATGCCACTGGCCCTGCCTCTGCCGGAAGCGTGCACGTGTCCAGAGCCAAAGGGGTGTGCCACAGCACCAGCCACGGCCACCAGGCAAGACCGACGGGCAGCCGGGCCCCGGGCCCCACAGGAGATGGGGATCAGACAAACGGCGGGCTGGCCTTCAGGGCGGCCAGGTGAGCAGGTGTGAGCGCGAAGCCAGCTGATCTCAGCCGTCTCCGGTGGCAGCACACCTGTCCCGTGCCCCTAGCCATCAAGCCTTCCTGCCACCGCCCACTCGCAGTCTTTCTTGCCAAGGGGCTTACGCGACTTAAATGTGTTCTGCAAACCCCAGAGCCCAGAGGGCAGGAGGAGAGCACAGCCTCTGAACTGCCAGGGAGGTGACCACAGCAAAAGACAGACATCAGCTATACATCTACCGGGTGCCTGTGTGCCAGGCACCATCCAGACCACTGCCCTCACTGAGGGTCTAACAGCCCTGTGGTAGGGAACAAATAGCCCCGTTTTACAGATGAGGAAGCCAAGTCTTGCCAAGGTCCACGGTGAAGGCCCACCCAGGATTTGCTATAAAACCTCCACGGCGAAGTCCCTCTGTAGGAAAGAGAACCCCCATCAGGCGCCCCGAGAACGGCTGCTGGTGTCAGGGTCCGTCACTTTCTGACCCTCCAAAGTCAACTGTGCAGGGCCAGGGGTCCAGGAGGCTGGGCAAGGTGGGGGCTCCTTCCAGCGGAACCGCCTCAGGGGTGTGACAGAGGGAGAAGATCCAATTCGGAAGTAACCTGTTTACCTCGCTGCCCTCGACTGGGATCAGGGAAGCCAGGACCTAGGGATCAAAGGCTGCCTTTCCCAAAGACTTGATAGAGGCCCGCAGCTTAGAGCTTCATTACACGTGGCATCTGCTTTAAGGCTCGCAAGGATCCGCGAGGTAAGTACGGAAAAGACGATCGTCTCTCTCACCGATGACAAATCATCCTGAAGACGGTGAGGCCTCACCAAGGGAGCACAGCTGCCCTGGACCCCGTCCTTCCCAGGCCCTCCCGCTAAACGCTTCCTCCCTTGGCTCTGGGCCACCCAGAACCCTCCCAGCGTGTTCCTTCGTGGCCTTCGTCCACCAGAGCCCGCCTCCGTTGCAAGCAGAGAGGCCTTGCGGCGAACCGCTCCCAGCCCCGATGCCCGTGTGTTCGCTCCCACGCCCCTCGGCCTCCTTCCGCCAGGTAGAACGGACGCAGCCCCTCCTTGCCCTTCACAGTCACCCTCGGTGGCGGAGGAGGGAAGGCGAAGCGAATGGAAGATAAGGAGCCAGTCACACGGCTGCAGAATGAGTTCGAAAGGGAGTCTCACAGGCCCACACAGCTTTGAAGCTTTACTGAAAGCCACCGGCACCAGGTCTCGGAGCCTGCCATCTGGGCAAGCTAAAAATAAAGGTTCCGTTTTGGAGCAAGAGTTTATAAATGGGACTACAAAGGTCCCGATAAAGACATCAAGGCTCTGGGGGAACCGCGTGGCCTGAAACCTCTAGCCCTGGCAGGGGTTGCCAGGGAAGCCCAGCCCCCACCTCCCCCCCCCCAGCAGTCGCGAAGCGGAGAAGGTGACGGCTCTTTACGGCTGGGGGGGGGGGGAGGGACCACAAAAGGAGAGGGCTGGATCTAGCTTAGCGGCAACACTACGGACACAGCCGCGAGGACCCCAGCCCTGCCCTTGAGGCCTGGGCCCACGTCATCCGGAGCCGTCGGACCCCCGCCCCCCTCCCCAAGCTCCTCCTTGCTCACCTTGCTGCCACAGGTGGGGGCTCCAATCTGCCTGCTCCTCTTGGCGTCTGGAATGTTCTTCCCCTGTGTCTGCACCGCCTCCTGAACCATCAGATTCAGAGTAAAAGTCATCTTAATCACCCACTCACATCGCCGTGTCTTCTCTTCTCAGGGCAGTTATTACTACCTCAAAGTGGCCCCTTAATTAGCTGACTGGTCCCCCCCCCCCAACCTGGCGGGCAGACACATCCACACCCACCCACCCACCCCAATCCGGAAGAGACGTCCGACAGCACAGGAGCCTGTCCTGCCCCATCGCAGGCACTGCTGTTTCCCTGCCTGAGCAATGCCTACAGAGGCAGCCGCTCCTTCCAGACACCCCCTACCCTCCCCGGACACCCCTCACCGCCTCAGCACCCCCCTCCCACGCCCCGCCCCTCCCCTCCCCCCGCAGCTGCGGCCTCAGTGCCCGCGGCTCCCGTCTGGTCCTCCCAGTCCCGGTAAGGGAGGCAGACTTCCCTAGCGCCCCAAGGCCCTGCCCGCCCCTGGGCTGAGCCGCCCTGTCCTGGAAAGTTCCCGGGGCCTCCTGCCCTCGGCCCACCCGTTTAGGTGCAGCTCCTGCCGCAACCATCCGTGGCCCCTGCTCCCCCACGACCCCGGGCACCTGTTCTCTCTAGGGCTGCCGGCCTCGCAGGTCCTGCCTCGGGGAAGCTGCGGAAGCGGTAACGGGAGCCCGGCCCTGGTGGGGATGGGGGTGGCGGTCCCTCCCCAGCGAGGGGGCCCGACGGGGAAGTGGGGCTCAGCCCTCCTGCTCCCCGCCTGCCACGGGCCTGCCATGCGGCACGCGGGGTGTCAGCGGCGGCCGCGAGGACTGCGGCTGGCGCGCAGGGGCCCGGACGGGGGGGGTCTGGGGGAGCCCGCCTCACCCTTGGCTCCCGGAGAGGCGGCCCCCGGGTCCCGAGCTCCGACAGCGGTCTCCGTCACAGCTCCGCCGGGCCACGGGAGACGCCACGGCCGCCCGCCTCGGCCGCAGAGGACCCTGGGCCTGTCGGTCACGTGCCCCGCGTGAGCCAATCAAGGCCGGCACCGGGACTGCTCTGCACGTGCCCAGCGAGGACCAATCCCGACTGGCAAAGGGGGGATCGTGATTGGCCCAGCTGGAGGAGAGGCAGCTTTCGACCAATCCCGGGGGCCAGGAGGCGGGCCGTGGATGAAGCGCCCCGCCCACCGGGGAAAAGCTCGCCGGCAAGTGAGGGCGCAAATAAGAGGCTTGCGGTCCAGCCTCAGGGCTTCTAGCGGGCGAGGCTAGAGCGGCCTCACAAAGCTGCGAGCATCTATCTGTCTTCACCCCCCCATCCCTGGAAGCAGACCAGTATAAATAAAAGGCAGATTGGGGCTGCAAATAATGGAAATTCCACTTAATGGCGTCAACAAAAACTGCTTTATTCTTTCCATAGGACTTTGTACAAAAACGTAAGCTCCGCGTGGGCAGGAATTTTATCTGTCTTGTTGGATGCCCTGCATCGGTAACAAGATGTTCTCAGTAAGGGTGTGCTGGAAACATGGGTGAATGGGAGGACCCTGGCTTTGATCTGAAAGCTCAACATAGGCCTGAGATTCAGCCTCTCCCTCCAATTTCTCAGCCTCACAGCAACAAAAGGCTGCTGCCACCCCACACGTCACATTCTGTTCCAGGCGAGGAAGAAGAGGGGAAGACCATGGCAGCTGTGTCTGCTCTTCTTTAACGGAGAAGCCAGTGCATTCCCAGAAGTGTCTACCAATATGTCATAGGCCAGTGGTATCTGGAACCATCCCTAGAAGCAAGGCACACTGGAAAAGTGGGCAGTCGGCTCCACACAGTGCTGCGAGGAACAAAATTGTGGATGTGTTAAAAGACAGAAGGAGGGGGGGGCGCCTGGGTGGCTCAGTCGGTGAAGTGTCTGACTCCTGATTTCAGTTCAGGCCCTGATCTTGTGGTTTGTGAGTTCCAGCCCCAAATCGGCCTCTCCACTGCCAGTGCACAGCCTGCTTGGGATTCGGTCTTTCCCCCTCTCTGCCCCTCCCTACTAGTGCATGTGTGTGCACTCTCTCTCTCAAGATAAATAAACACAAATTTTATAAAAAGGGGCACCTGAGTGGCTCAGTCGGTTAAGTGTCCGACTTCGGCTCAGGTCATGATCTCGCAGTCCGTGGGTTCGAGCCCCACGTGGGGCTCTGTGCTGACAGCTGGGAGCCTGGAGCCTGCTTCCGAGTCTGCATCTCCCTCCCTCTGCCCCTTCCCCACTCATTCTCTGACTCTCAAAAATAAGTAAACATTACAAAAAACTTTTTAGGGGCGCCTGGGTGGCTTGGTCGGTTGAGTGTCCGACTTCGGCTCAGGTCATGATCTCGCGGTCCGTGAGTTCGAGCCCCATGTCGGGCTCTGTGCTGACAGCTCAGAGCCTGGAGCCTGTTTCAGATTCTGTGTCTCCCTCTCTCTGACCCTCCCCCATTCATGCTCTGCCTCTCCCTGTCTCAAAAGTAAATAAAAACGTTTAAAAAATAAAAAAAAAAATTAAAAAAAAAAACCTTTTAAAAGTTATAAAAAAATAATTTTAAAAGAAGGCAGAAGGTAAATGGAGGATGTATGGACAGGTGACGTATGGGGTCGCAAGAGCGTCCAGGTGGATTCTCCTCACTGAGCATTTGAAAGTGCACAACCAGTGGCATTAAACGTATTCACACTTCCATAAGGCTGTCGGCACTGGCCGGTTCCATCCTGCCGAAGAGAAACCCTGTGCCCGTGAGCAGTCACCCCCTCCCCTTTTTCCCACTGTCCCCGGCCCCAGGCACCCAGGGATCTCTCGGTCTCTGTGGATTTGCCTACTCTGGACATTTCATGAAAGTGGAATCACAGATGTGGTCTTCTGGGTCCGATTTCTCCCACGGAGCATTTTTTCAAGGGTCATCCGTGGGACAGCGCACCTTTTACGGCTCAAGGATGTTCCGTGGGAGACGGAGACCACACTTGGTTTTTCCCTTTGTCGGTTGATGGGCGTGTGGGTTGTCTCCACCTCCTGGCTGTTGAGAATAGTGCTGCTGGGAACATGCGTGTGCGAGGATTTGTTTCAGTCCGTTTCCAGTTCTTTGGGGCGTATATCCTGGGAGTGGAGTTGCCGGGCCATGTGGTTGCTCTCTGTGGAACCTGTTGAAGGAGTCGCTGGACTGTTTCCTGCAAAGGCCACACCATTTACATTCCCACCAGCGGTGGGTGAGGGCTCCTCCCTGGAGACTTTCGAGGTCCTGTTTCTGCAGGCTGAAACTCTTCGGGGCCTGGTCTGTAGCTCACGCTTCCACGTACAGCCCAGGACCCGGGAACAGGCTGGGGCACAGAGACTCTGCGTTTCCAGCGAGCCCCCAGCCAGGCACTGCTGGGGAGACTAGTGTGGACTGCTCCCCTCCCCTCCCCGCGGCTGGCCGGCGGGGAGCGTCTGTGAACAGGCGGATGATCAGGCCTCCTCCCAGGCATCCGGTTTCAGTAGGAAGTGTCAAAATTCAGAGAGCTTTACTCCTATGAATACTTGATCGAGGGAGAAACAAACTGTTCTCGTCCAGGGAGATCTCAAATTTGAAAGTGGTAGGAAGCTCAGGGGCGTGTCATTATAGGATGGCTTATAAAGCAAGAACGGTTACCAGGTGGGAGTTTCCAGATGGCAGGGAATTGGTTAAACGGGAGTCTCTTACACCATTTGGGGGGGAGACGACGTCTTAGGTTTGCCACGTATGGCTCTCGGAGGCATCGACAACGAACAACCTAAGTTCTCTTGTTCGTGAGACGAGCAGGGTTAAGCTTGCTTACATGGGTTAACTGGACCTATCCGCTCGGGACCTTCAGGTCTGGTCTCTATTTTATTTGATTTTTAACAAGAGGAAGCCCCCGAGTCTGTACGGTTAACGCTCTCCTGGGCGGGTCTTACGGGCAGTTCGAGAAACTGCCCCTCGCATCCCCCGTCCGTAATCGGCAGGCGTGGGTGAGAGGTGGGTGGCGACAGCCTGGAGCACAGGTGACTTTGTGGCACGGGCAGCTTGTACATCTGCTTTCTGGAACTGCCAGTGCCCGGACCGTTGTCCCCCGTGCCTCCGTCGGTCTACAAAGCACAGCAGGGGAGGCTCTAAGGCAGTGGGTCTCCCAAGTCTGGTCCCTGGGCCGGCGGCATCAGGGTCAGTCACCTGGGACCCGGTTAGAAATGCAAATGTTTGGGACACCTGGGTGGCTCAGCCGGCTAAGCGTCTGGCTCTCGGTGTTAGCCCGGGTCATGATCTCGCGGCTCGTGGGTTCGAGCCCCAGGTCAGGCTCCAGTGTGGAGCCCGCTTGGGATTCTCTCTCCCCCTCTCTCTCTGTCCCTCCCCTGTTCATGCTCTCTAAATAAATAAATAAATGGGGAGGAACGCAAACGTCTGTCCCTCCCCCACCTGCAGAACAAGAAGCTCTGGGGCAGGACCCAGCCACGCAGGCTAACAAGCCTTCCAGGTGACCGTGGTGCCTGCTGGAGTTTGCAAGTCCCTTCTCCAAAGCGACCCCTGCAAAATAAACCTGCCCCAACCCTCTGTGCAGTATCAGGGGTCGCTGCCACTCCAGCAAGTCCCACGTGGCTGTGTAGGGCTGAGTGCGTGCCCCACTCCCCCAGGGGCTGTGGCCCGCAGGTCACTGAGGTCTGCGTGTGGACGCCTCGGAGAACAGCTCATGGAGCCAAGCTGAATGCCCAGAGGGAGGGCACCGGGGGCCTGAGGCCACTTCCGTCCTGTGCCAAGGAAACCCACCCAGCAAGTTTCACTGTTCAGCGTGGGACTTCACCTGGGAACCAGCCGCCCCTCTGCACCACCCACCAGTCCGTGAACCCCGCAACCTCTGGGCTCCTCAGCGGTCTCATCTGAGATATGGACTGACGATCCCTGAGGCCCCAGGAACTTGTGGGGGCACACGAGGTCTTGCCTGGGAAATGGCATACCACTGCCAGCGGGCATAAACAAAGACAGATGGGATCCTCTTGTTAATCAAGTGTCGAATGAAACTCAGGAAAGTATCAGGCAAGAGCGTGTCTCCCTTCCCCGCTGGCTTCCCGAACCCCAGGGTGCCTCCCCAAAGCTCTCGCCTATTAAGGATTCCTTGTGATCCTTCCCTGGCCTGGTGCATACATCTGCAAGCATATGCGTATGAATCATTTTAAAAACCCAAATATAGCTCACTCTACTCACTGCTCTGTACTAGTCTTGCTCCTTTCAAAATTATGAAACTGATCAGTTTGAAACAGACGACGGGGAGCAGCGAACACTCACGTCCGCCGCCCAGCTTGAGACGTCGGACGTTACCGGGACGCTCGTCCCTTTTGTCCCTCCTGATTCCACCTCCTTCCCTCCACCCCAGACGTAGCCACTGCCCTGAACTCGGTGTTTATCACCTCTCTGCATGTTGCGACATGCGCATCGCTTACGTATGTGCCCATAAATGATATGTGGTAGTACCGTGCACATTTTAAAACCTTATACGGGCGTCTGGGGGGCTCAGTCGGCTGAGCGTCCGACTTCGGCTCAGGTCATGATCTCACATTCGTGGGTTCGAGCCCCGTCTCACATTCGTGGGTTCGAGCCCCGTGTCGGGCTCTGTGCTGACAGCTGGGAGCCTGGAGCCTGCTTCCGATTCTGTGTCTCCCTCTCTCCGCCCCTCCCCCCCCCATTCGCACGCTCTCCAAAAAATAAATAATAAAAATAAATAAAACTTGACAGAAACTGTCTGTACGTCATGCATGATCGGTTAGCAAACCTCATCAAGAGAACAGTGCCTGACACTGAGTCCCCAGCCAGTTAACTGGTGGCTAGCATCATCATCGATAGTATAATTATTGGCAATCGTGAATCCCGCAGCTGGCTTACTTATTTCAATATCACTTTTGAGGCTGATCAAACACGACAGATGCAGCTCGAAATCATTCATGTTCACAGTTGAATCTATTTCATTATAGGAATATATCAAAATTGATGTATCCCTTCATCTGTCGATTAATCTTCACATTATTTTTTTTTGCTATAAAAACGATGCTTTTCGACATCATGCTGAATGAAACAAGCCTGCCCCAAATTACCACGTGTTGTATGATCCCATTTACATGATGTCTGGAGCAGGAAGATTCAGAGACAGACAGGAGATGATGAGTGGGTGGCGGGGGCTGGCGGGGGGGGGGGTGGTGGCTGCTGCCAGGCATGGGGTTGCTTTTTGGGTGACGAGAATGTTCTGGAATCAGACAGAGGTGATATTCCCGTAATTCTGCAAATACACTAAAAGCCGTTAAACTGTGCACTATATAGGTGAGTTGTACGGTAAGCAAATTATATCTCAATACATCTTTTGGGTTTTTTGTTAAGAAAAAAAATGTTTTTTTAAACGTAACGTGGGGCCCTACGTTGGATCTTGGAACAGAAAAAGGACACTCGAGGAAAAATTTAAATCCAAAAAAAGGCTGCCATTTAGTGAATGGTGTTGTACCAACATTAATTTCTCAGTTTGAATGAGGGGACCGCGGTTGGATAAGAGGTTAATCTTAGGGGAAATCGGCAGGGAGTATATAAGAATTCCTCGTATCATAACTCACAACTTTTCTATAAAATTATTCCAAAATTAAAAAAAAAAAAAAAAGCGAGCAGGGCTGCCGTGAATACCCCCAAGTGCGCGTGTATGAGAGCATGTCTCCGGAGCTCACTCAGGACTGGAGTCGTGGAGCCGTAGGACACGGCATCTCCGGGCTCCTGGGAAGGACCCAGCCGCTGCCCCCAGGACAGCGTGTCTGCCAGCTGATGCGCATCTTGGCGACAGCTCCCAGGCGCCCGGCTCCTCGGCACCGGTGTTCGGCACCGTCCCGCAGGCCCTGCGGATGGGCACGGAGGTCATCTCTGCTCCACGCACACGAAGTACAACCAGGGTAAATCCCTACAAGTAAACCGTGGGGGCGAAGGGCGTTCGAGCCACTTTCTTGAGTCCTTGAAGGGCCTGACGGCTGCCCCCTCACGAACGGTGTCGGGGACACCCGTCGGCACGGCCACATCTTCTGCGAGGGAGCCCGTGCCCGTTCTTTGCTGGATTCAAATGAGAAACTCAAACATCTCCATGGTTACGTGTTGCCGCCTTACAAACTGCCCCCAAGTTTAGTGGCCTGAAGTAGCAACGGATGCTGATTGAATCTCCCGCTGTTTCCCTAGGCCAGGAACTTGGGACCAGATTAGCAGGGCGGTCGTGGGTCAGCAGCTGTCGCGAGGCTTTGGTTGAGGTGCTGACTGAGATTTTCTGGGCACGGACGGTTGGTTTCCAAGGTGACGCACTCACAGGGCTGATGGCAGGAGGCCTCGGTCCCTTGCCACCCTGGCCTCGAGGGCTGTCGGAGCTTCCTCACGACAGGGTGCCGGCTTCTCTGAGAGCCCGTGATCTAGGAGAGCAAGGTGTCTCCTACGACCTCCCGTCTGGAGGTGACACCTGCCACGTTCACGGTGTCCTATTGTTACGCAGGATGCCCTGTTCTGGGAGGCAGGGACTGCACGAGGACACGATACAAGGAGGCAAGGAGTACTGGAGTCATCTCGGGGGCTGGCTGTGACCTCACCATTGCACTTTATGGATGAAGGTAGGACCATAAGCCCACTTAGTCAATTCTGTTACAAAGGGGTAAAGAGCATCTACAAAAAACTGACAGGTGACACTGCACTTGATGGTGAAGGACTGAGTGCTTTCCTCCTAAGGCTGGAAACAAGGATGTCTGCTGTCACTCCTCTCGGCACAGCACCGGACGTTCTAGCTGAGGCGATATGGCAAGAAAAGGCACACAGACTGGAAAGGGAAAAAATACAACTGTCTCATTTTGCAGGTGATTGTCTATACAGAAGATCCCAAAGAATCTACAAAAAAACTGAAAAAAACCCGCATAAGTGTCTAGAGCTTCTGAGGGAGCTCGGTAAGGTTGCAAGATATAAGATAAACATACAAAAATCCACTGCCCTTCCATAGACTACCAACGGACGTGTGTGTACTGAACACGGAAATGTAGCTCATGGCTGCGAAAAAATAAATGAAACGTAAATGTAGATCTGGTCAAACACACGCAAGACTTCTATCCTGAAAACTACAAAACGCTGGTGAAATAGATGAAAGAAAATGTAAAGAAATGGAGGGAAATACCGTGTTTCTATACGGGATGGCTCTACCTAGTGAAGACGCTACGTAAGTGTAACGTAATTCCTACCCAAATCCCAGCAAGATTTTTTTGTGGATGTCAACAAGACGGTTCTAAATGTATACAGGATAGCAAAAGAACTACAATAGCTAAAACAATTTGGAAAGGAAGACTAGTGAGAGAAATCGGTTTACCCGATTTCAAGACTTACTTTAGAGCTGCTATAATCGAGACTGTGGTATTGATGGAAAGACAAAGGGATCAATGGAACAGAGTGAAGAACGCACATCAACTCCAACCACACATTCCTGCCAACTGAAAAATGTTTCGTTTTGTGTACAAACATAAATATTACTGTTTTCTTTGTTTGCAGTAAATGGAACATGAGGCCTTTTTTTTTTTTTTTTCAGGGACACATGGCAAGAGGTAGTAAGAACTCCTGAAACACACAGGGTTAAATTCTAAAACTTTAGTTTTATTTATGACCTTCGTCTTTCAGGACTCTGGGGCCAAGAAGTCGGATATCACGTGGGCATCAAGATGCCTAAATGATCCTTCCAGAAAACAGATGGGATCTTCAGGGCTTAAAAGTCTGCAAAAACTCCTGGGTGCACTTAGAATAAAGCCCAA
Source organism: Felis catus (assembly GCF_018350175.1). Classification (NCBI taxonomy): domain Eukaryota; kingdom Metazoa; phylum Chordata; class Mammalia; order Carnivora; family Felidae; genus Felis; species Felis catus. The sequence continues at coordinate 112,120,555 of NC_058377.1, read as the reverse complement.
TCCTCTTAATTGGCTCATAAAGCCCTTCATGATCCGGCCCTGCCTGTGTCTCTAGCTCCCGTGTCGTCCTCTCGCACACGGGCTGCCCTGCTGGCCCTGGCTTTCCTGTACTTGTCCTCCAACACTCAGCTCCGGCCTGACCTCATCCCACGGTCTGTCCGTGGCTCCGCCCGGCTGCCCTGCCCGGGCTGCCCACGGCACCCCTACTTGTCGTACGGTAACAGGACTGTCTGCCTGTCGTCGTGGTGACGGACGACAGGACTCAGATGACCTCTTCCCTTCAGACCATTTGCCATTTCAGCGTGCAAGCCAACGGCACGTAGTGCATTCACAATGTCGTGCGACCTCCACCTGCATCGAGTGCGGGGACGTCACCGCCCCGAAAGGAAACCCGAGAGCCAATGGCAGTCACTCCCTCCTTCCCCCGTCCTCCAGCCCCTCGTAACCACTACTCCGCTTTCTACGGACCTGCAGAGACTGTCTCTTTATCCCCGCATCCCTCATTCTCGAAAAGGATTTTTTAAAACTTATTGATTGTTGAGAGAGAGAGAGACCGAGCGTGAGCGGGGGAAGAGCAGAGAGGGAGGGAGACAGAGAATCCCAAGCAGGCTCCGAGCTGTCAGGGCAAAGCCTGACGTGGGGCTCGAACTCACAAACCACAAGATCGTGACCCGAGCCACAGTCGGACGCTCAACCAACCGCGCCACCCAGACGCCCGTTTCAGCTGCACTGACCAAACGTCACGCAACCTCTTTTCCCCAGCCCAGATCTGAGGGCCAGACAGACAAGTTACTTCGGTCTCCAGCGTTGCCAATGGGCAGATGCCTCCCCGCTGAGGGCCCCGGTTTCACTGGGCTCCTCTGCCCAGGGCTGCGTGCACCCTGCTCGGCCGGGAGCCTTACCTCCCGCCCCCGTGCGCGCGCAAACCCCTCGGCTGTCGGTCCCGCCGGCTGTAACCGATGACCTCACGCTACTCAGACCTCGAGGGCGAGCCTTCTGTTCTGCTCCTGCTGCTGCTTCTGCTCTGGCCCCTGAAGATGTCCTCGACCTTCCTACAGGCTCAGCTCTACGTGTAAAAGAGGTTTGTTGCAACTCATCTCACACTTTAGGTATTTTGTGGCAAGACGGGTGTCATGACATCTAGTCCCCAGTGTTTCCAGGACCGAAAGTCCTTGTTTTGAATTTTTACCATGAGCCCGTCGTGAGTCACTCGCGAGTACGGAGCAAACGGACGATGAAAAGGACAGAGAAGGAAGGAAAGAAGGGGACCGACCCCCGAGGGTAAAATGAAGCCCAAGTAACAAGAATATGCGTCTTCGCTTACTAGGTTGTCAGAGATCTCACGTTGTTACAACACGTGAGTTCGGCCAAAGAAGAGACGTGTCCTCACGTGGAGGCTAATGCAAACCTTTTCAGAGGGAAATTTCATATTCGCAGACCCAGCGAATCAGCTGGGAAGCTGTTCGCGCTTACAGCAGAAATGACAATGGTTTAGACAGAATAAAAGTTTCTCTCTCTGCCTCATCGGAACACACAAGCCAACAAAAAAAGGTACCGAAGCGTGCAAAACCAACGGGGCAGCTCCTTGGTGTCGTCATGAACCCAGGCTCTTTCTATCTTTCTGTTCCACTATCCTCAGAAAGTACCGTTGAGGTGCCTCGTAGTCCGCGAGAGCTGGCAGAGCTCCAGCCATCACACCCACATTCCAGACAACAGAAAGGAGACACGGAGAGAGGGGAGAGGTCAAAAGACACTCCCACCGTCAGTCCCCTCTGCAAGGACCGTCCCCAGAAATCCTCCACAACCAGGTTTCACTTCCAAACCACTCACGTAGCCTCGTCGCATAAGTGATGGGAAATACGGTCTTTTAACCGGGCTGCACTTCTGAAGACAACTGAGATGGGTGACTAGGAAGTGGGGGAAAGGCAAGCAGTGGTCTCTCCGGCACTCAGCCACCCCCTCCGATCGCTCACCCTCCGGACGCCTGTGCCCAGGAATGCCGGGACACCGAGAGGCACCGTCCGTGACAGCAAAATAAACATCCATCTGTGGGGCTCGCCTAATCGCCACGTTCCCAAGTGAGATTCTGCACAGGGGACACAAAAAGATGTAATAAAGCCAGACAAAACGTATTGTTTAAGAAGCAAGTTGCAGGGGCGCCTGGGAGGCTCGCTCCAACTCTCGGCTTTAGCCCAGGTCATGATCTCCGGTTCTAGGGTTCGAGCCTCACATCGGGCTCTGCGCTGGCAGCGTGGAGCCTGCCTGGGATTCTCTCTCTCCCTCCCTCTGCCCCTCCTCCCCCGCGTGGGCGATCTCTCTCAAAATAAACAAACTTAACAAATAAAAATAAAACGGAAGAGCAAGTTACATTCGGCGAAACACCGTGTGAACCTCTGTGCATATTAAAAAATTCACTTGTTCTACACGTGCACTTGTATACAGAGACTCCTTCCCGCAAGTCACTGACAGAATCACCTCCAGGGCACGAAGGAGAGGACAGAGGGGGAAGAGGTTTCGTTTTTCACGACGGGCCGTGTGGCACTGTCTGTGTGCTTTTGGACATCAACTCCTAATGCTTTTATACTATGGGATTTGCAATTCGCGACCGGTACAGCAAAATAAGTAGTAAAAAGGGCCGATGTGCACACAGGCCTCCTAGGACCCTCTACCTCGCCTTCCTTCCACCCCCGCCTATAGGAATGCGGCCTCTCCCTCGGCAACAATACTCAGAGGCAACTTCTGAATAGACTTATTGGGGGCCAGAAAGATCTACTTAAAAAACACTTTGGATTAACAACGTATGGCGTTTCTCTGACACGGTGAACGGAACAGGTCCGGTGAGTCGGCAACACGGAGCCCACGGCCCAGGCGGGATACAGGGCACAGCTCCCATTCAGAAAAGACGGTGCGGATTCCATGGACACGGAATGTCCAGGAAGGGCAAACCCAGAAAGGAGGGGAGTTGGGTGCCTGGGGCAGGGGATCGGGGAGTGACTGCCAATGGGCGCAGGGGTTCTCTCTGGGAGACGGGGGGGATTCTGACATGCGGCTCACAAACCTGAACGCACTGAAAACCACCCACCTACGTGCCTGAGATGGGGGACTCGTGAGATTTGTGAACTGTATCTCAATAAACTGGTTTTAAAAATCACGCAGGGGCACCTGGCTTGTTCCGTCAGTAGAACATGTGGCTCTTGATCTCGAGGTTGTGAGTTTGAGTCCTGCTACTGGATGTAGAGATTACTTAAAAATATAATCTCAAGAAAAAAAAAAACAAACCACACAATGTGATGTAAGTACTGTCCGCTGTGATAAAGAGAAGGGAAAGGGGTGGGGCTAGGTTTGGGCAAACCCACAGATTTAAGTAGACTTTGAGGGAACACCGGCTAGGGGGGAGGGAGTGAGCCTGGGGGCACTGGCAGAAGGAACACTCTGAAGTGCAAAGGCCCTGAGGCAGCGACGTGCTGGCTCATCAGGAGGGAGAGCGGGAGGGGCGGTCAGCCTCAGGACCCTTCGTGAGGACCGCAGCCTGACTCCCAGGGAAACAGAAGCGGCTCTGGGGTTCAGAGTCCCAGGAAGGATGTGAATTCACATTGGAAACATCTTCAGAGGGCAGGGGAGGTCGGAACCGCGGCTGGGAGGGACCTGGACGGGGTGGGAGCAGGAAGGCGGACCATGCCTCCCCGTCACGGCGGACAGCCAGCTGGCAGATGGGCCGGAGGGGAGAAGGAAGAAGTCAGGGTGACTCCAAGGCCGCAGGTGTCAGAAGGGAAGGATGGAGCTGCCTTTGCGGAGTCGAGGGTCCGCAGGAGGGGCAGGCGTGGGGTCAGCTTTGGAGTCCGGCCGCACGGGGATGGCAAGAAGGCGGTTCGGCATCTGGACGGGGAGGCCCGTCTGCAGGATCGTCCCCAAGCGTGGGTGTCTGCAGGCCAGGAATGTGGCCGAGGACAAAGCCCTGGGGCACCCCGCCATTTAAAAGTCCGGAGGAGAGAGTATCACGCATCAGGACCAAGAGGGGACAGGAGAACGGGGGTCCCGGGAGCGGCTGCTGAGAACGTTCCCAGGACAGATGTGGCGGCAGAACGTGGGGGCACGTCACGTAAGACGCAGTTCCGGTCCCAGCCCCCGGGGATCCCCGAGGGGGCGTCGACGGACTGGGGTGGGCCGGGCAGCCGGACGGAGCAGGTGCGTGAGGAAACAGGAACACAGCAGCCAACAGGCGGAGGCAAGCCCAATGTCCGTGAACAGACGAGCGGATGGACGAGGTCTGGCCCCACCCTGGACTGTCACTCGGCCGACAAGGAGGGACACCCTGACGCCTGCCACAACGTGGCTGTGGACCCGGGGGACGTGATGCCAAGTGAAACACACACAGAAGAACAGACCCCCCTGTGATCCTCCCACACGAGGTCCCTACCACTACCCCGGGGCGGTGGGGGACACCAGCTCCTGAAAAAAGGAAAAACGCGTGAATCTGGATGGCCTGTGATCTGTGCTGCCCCGCCCCCACCCCCCGGGTCTTCCAGGGGCGGCGAGGGCAGCTTTTCCAGAAGTCTCAAAGCCCTGTCCTGCCACACGAGACGCCCGCCAGGGGAGGCCTGCCTCTGGCCGTGGCCTCTGGGAGGCCAGGTCTGCGGACAGCACACGGCCCCTCCACGCCAGACGGCGAGTGGGGACGGCTCCACGGCACAAACCCGCATGACCAGGAGCGGACCGCCTCTCAGCTGGGCGGCCCACGTCTGCTCACCGAAGCCGTCCACCCGGTCAGGTCCACGCCAGCCTCCGCACGCCCCGCGTTCGCCGGCTGCTTCTAGGTTACCGTGTCCGGCGGTCGGCCCAGGGCAAGGCCCAGGAGCCAGGCCTCGCGTCCACCAGCCCCTCTGCTCACGAGTGTTGCTCTCTTGGACCTCGATTTACTGCACCCCAAAGGAAAACGGAGCCTGGGCCGCACGATAACCATCTCGGGGTTTCGGAAGCATAGTTCAAAAAATGGATTTCTAAAGGAACGTTTTCTATTTTGCTTAGAATCCTCGTCCAAAAACTTGACGACGTCAGAGCATAAATACAGTTCCCTCATAAAAAGTGCCTCTTAAAAGGGGGATCCTTACTTGGTCTAGAGCTGAGAAATTACAGGGTCAGGGGTCAGGGAGCCACCTAAGTGAGTGAATCCCAAAACAAAATCAGCACGCAAGTGGATCAAAAAAAGTTTATTTTGAATATTTAATTAAAAAAAAAAAAACCACACCTAGGACGTGTGCTACAGAAACTTAGGTACAACAATTGCATAGAAAACCCAACCGAACCGCGGTAAAGCGAGGACTATGCAGAAACGCACTCCAGGAAACGGACGCCGACGTCTCGAACTCCGGAGACCGCCCCCCCACAGACCTGGGAAGACACCGCGGTGACCGCGGCAGGTGCTGACCCGGCCGCCAGGCCCCCAGGAGGGCGGCGGCCCCCCATGCAGCACCCACGGGGGCCACCCTGGCCGGGAGGCGGCCCCCCCACTCCACTTCCTGGCCGAGTCCGCCAATCCCCTCCTACCGTCCCGACACGGTGTTCTGGCACGAAGCGCAGGGGTGCCTTGCCAGAAGAACGTTTCTGGCAGTTTCCGGCAGAGGAGGCACCTGCCTGCCCGCAGTGGTGGCCGTTTTCTCACGCAACAGACGCAGAGCCGCGTGCGGCCGGGGGAGGCCCTCCGGTAACACACCGGGGACACTGCTTGGCAGGTGGCGGCAGTCGGGGGAGGGAGGCGGGAGGGGGACTGGGCCTGGGGAACAGGTCCCGGGGGCCTCCCAGCACAGGGTGCTCCCATCTGGAGACACGGCCACCGCCCTCTACCCTCCCCTTGGTCCTGACCTCCCGTCAGGCCTCCCTGCTCCTGGGACGGCAAGCCCCACCCGACACCCACACGACCACGTCCGGCAGGGGCCCCGAACGCCGCTGCCGAGGGGCGAGGACAATACCACGCCCTCAGGAGAACTAACGGTCCCCCAAATGGCTCCATGTGACGATTTGGCAAAAAAAAAAAAAAAAAAAAAGGAAAAGCAAAAGAAAAAGAAAGAAAATACCTCGAATGCGTAAAATCAATGACCAAAGTCCTCCTAAGGAACGTGATTACAATATATTAGCAAATTCTGTGGCATAAACATTTCCAAAAGCATCAGCAGAAGTATTAAATATAAAAGCGGCACGTCCACGGCCCTCCAGGCCCCGGAAACCCACAGACGGCGGGAGTGACGCGTGGCGCGGGGCCGGCGGGCCTACTGCCGCAGCTCCACGTAGTTGGCCGGGAAGAGCCCGTACCTGCCCTTACAGAGCCCCCGCCACCAGCCGTCATCGATCATCTCTATGTTGGTGATGATGTCGTCGGGGTCGAAGGAGATCTCGTCGTCACCCGCTAGGAAAGAGGAGGATGCAGAGAAAAGGACGGTGAACCGCAGGGTCTCCCGCCACGGGCCCCGCCGGGCAGACACCTGGACCTCTGCACCCGGGCCGGGCAGCACAGCACGCGTGCCCAGGCTCCGGACGCCAGGCTCCTCCCACTCTCCCACCGCACAGGGGACTTTCACGGGGCGCCCAGGGGAGCCCAGACGGCAGCCCGCGCGGCACAGCACCAGGATGAACCCACCAGGTTGTACAAATTACAGATGCCCAATTTCACAAAACCCACACCCAGGCACCCAAGCGCGTGGGCACGTCCGTAAACCACAGGAGGGGAGCGGGAAACTCTCCGTGGCCGCCCCCTCACAGGAGCATGGCCTTGGCCTCAGGCCGGCCGGGGGTCAGCCCGGGAGGAGAGGCGGTGAGGTGATGCGGAGCGGAGGGAAGCGGCCCCGACAGGACACGAGGTGCCCGGACGGCCGGGAAAACGTGGCTAGACCGCGGGCATCCTGGCATCTCAGTGCCGACTGTCTCACTTGGAGGGGGGACCGTGCCTTTAGTGTGGGCAGCATCCTTGGTTTTGGGGAATTCACACTGGGGTCTCTAGGCGCAGGGACAACACTGCGGCCACGAGTGATGGGAGGTTCGGGGAGGTGCGGAAATGCAGAGAAAGGGGGCATTTTTGTGACTGTGACATCATCCCAAACTTTTAAACGCTGTTAACAACGCTCTCGGAGTCAAACTCCCACGAGCGGAGTGGCTGTGGAAACGAGTGCCAATGGGCACGTGGGCATCTCACCAGCCTGGTAGTCGTAGAGGGCGACAGCCGTGATCCCAAGGTCGTTTTCGTATTCGTCGTAGGTGTTCTCCTCTAAAAATAAACCAAGACAAGAGCTGAGGGGTAAGGGCAGCACCACGGAGCCGTCCGCCATTAATTTCTCGTCCGCGAGGCCTTCCGGGCGGGAGAGGCCGTGGGGGGTGCTGGGCGAGAATCAGGAGGAAGGACTCCGGCTCCTGAGGAACAAACCCACCCCTTCCCAACGCCAACGCCGACGCCACCAGGCGCGTACGGTGACCCGGACGGTTACTGTGACGGCTTTCAGAGAATGGTTTTTGAAGGTTTAAAGATTTAGTACTTTCAGGAAGGGTCACGTCGTGGTTAAGTGACTGGCAAGCCGCGGGGGGACCGCGCTGCCCAAATGCCCCCAGTCACGCTTGGGGAAAAGGTAAGACTCCATCGTGAGGTGTGCTGTCTGATGGATTCAGGTTAAATCTGTCCAAACGTATTGAACGAAATCTCATCTTTAAAGTTAAGAGACCGATTTCGGTGTTCGTCCCGCCGAAGCCTCTATAAACTCTTCGGGGTGTATGGAAGCTGTTCCTGAAAACCTCAAGACACTCCGGCCTCCCGGAGCCCGGCTGTCGCCAGCTTCCACTTTGGAGAGAGCAGCAGAGGCCCCTGCTTCCCACTCGGCCCCACGGGCCGCCCCAGAGCAGCAGGGCCTTCCAGAAACCACACCCGAGAGGTCGGGTGCCCTCCCGGCAGGGGGGTGGACACCCCACAAGCAGGGGGAAGGTGGAAGGGGCCAGGCAACAGGGTGACGGACGTTCTCGCGAAGGAGCAGAGGCAGAGGGGGGCGTGGCAGGCGCCCCTGCGCCCATACCTGCTTGATAGTGGCCCGGGGCCTCCGCGGCCTCGTAGACGGCGTCCGGGGCGTAGGCCAGGCCCTGCTGGCCACCAGCCTCTCGGTAGTCGGCGGCCTCCACGCTGTACGTGGGCTGCGGCTCAGCCTTGAACGAAACCGCGTCCTGCGGGAGGGGAGCGTCGAGGAGACATCTGCTGTGGCCGGCAACGAGTCCCGACACGCAGCTCGGTCTCCGTCCTGGCGGGATCGGCCACGTGCACGCGCGAACGAGGAGGCCTCGCACCCGCTGACGTTCAAAGAACACTCGGACCCCAGTCGCGGCGAAGCAGCGTGAAGGGGCCACGTGCCATTTCCTGCCGAGTAACCTCCCCCCATCACGGGCCCCCCACGCCCGCAAGTAGGGCTGCAGGGCCTACGAGTCCAGGGGGCACGGCTGCCGTGCAGAGGGAGAGGCAGCCTGGACAGGGCCCCGGTGGCCACGTGACCCTGGGCCCCCCCCCCCCCCCAACCCCGGGACCCAGACGTGCTGTCTGATGCTCTCCCAGGTTCACGAGCACCCAGACGGCTCACCCCCTCAAGACTCAGCTGAGCTGAGCCGCGTTCTGTCCCTCACGCCCCAGTGGCCTCTGACGACCTCCTGGTGAGAAGGTGGGCATGGGAAGCGGGGCAGTGGCCGCGGGGATGCAGGGGACGGGACGCAGGGCTCGGCCAGGAGTGGTCATGGGCCCAGGGCCAGGGGTGCCCCCGAGAGGCAGAGAGCCCAGTAATTCAGAGACACGGGTTCTGGGGCACAGGTGGGCGGTCACGAGGCACCGACGACGAGACCGAGGAGTAAGGGCGGAGGACAGTCTCTGGGGAACACAGTATGCGAGGGGGACTGAGGGAAGGAGAGCGGGGAGGGCGGCCGGCGAAGCCAGGTCACGGGGAGGGTGGCAGGTGGGTGCCGGGACACAGGCGTCCAGGAGGGAGAGCGGGTCACAGAGTAAGTGACATGAAGACCAGAACCACATCCACGGCATCAGGGGATCTACCGGGAGGCGACGGACTGGCTGAGCGCTGTGCCCCCCCACCCCCCCCAGCGCTCACGAGGGCTACTCTCCAGGCCACCGTCTCGGGTCAGGCACCAAATGGAATATGTGGGGGTCCCTCCCCGTGCACGGTGGCTTCGACGGGAAGGGCGTCTTTGGAGAATCAGAGACTCGTTCGCCAACTGAATGAAAACACCAACCTCATAGACGGGGCTTGAGGGCGGCCTCTCCTCAGCCGGCTGAGGGGTGGGAGACGCAGGGGGGGTTTGCTTCTGGGCTTGGGCTTGCTCCTGTAATCAAGAGACAAGGAAGGGTCGTCACCAGGCTGCCTCCACAGCAGGACTTCCCAGGGAAAGGCCACAGCCAAGTGCGGGGAGGACTAAGCACGGAGACCAGCACCTGGGACCGAGAGAACAAGGGGGCGTGAAGGTCAGGCATTGTCACAGACGGGACGTCAGGGGCGCAGCCCTCCTGCCGCCACCACGGGCAGAAGAGGGTGGGCACAGCCGTGCAGAGAGCCCGGCAGCAGCACGGCCGCCCCGCGCCCCGCACACACCCGATCTAGGGGTTCGGACAAGGAGGTCGCGGCTCTGAGCTCACGCTGGAATGACGGACGCTTCTGGGGCCCTGAAAACGGGGTGAGCGTGCTCTGTGCGGACGACGCGCACGGGAATCCCTGGGGCCAGAAGGTGGACAGCGGAGAACAGAACAGTGGCGCCTCGAAGGCGCGGACGGCACGTCCCCCAGATCCCGGCGGGGGTGGGGGGGGCGACCTCACACGGCCAGAGGGACCGAGGGTGTAAGAGGTTCGACAGGAGACGAGAGACGGCCGCGGGCTCCCCGGGGCCCAATGGAACCACAGGGCTCCTTCCTTCCCGGAGGGAGGCAGGCACGTGCGAGGCGGACGAGGGCACGCGGTCCCGGAAGCGGAGGCTGGAAGGGGCCCCGAGCCAGGGAAGGCGGGCGCCTCTAGAAGCGGGCGAAGGCGAGGGGGCGGATCCTGAGAGAGGATAAACGCGTGTTGCCTCCACCGCGGCCGTGACCGTGGGGCGTGGCGGCCCCAGGAAGGCAGCACCAGCTGCCAGCCTGCGCGGTGGGGCCGTCGTGACCGGACTGCTGAGACAGGGACCGAGAGAGGGCGGCCGGCGCCCCGGGGCCACGCGCCAGGCAGCGGCAGGAGCCGACGGGGGGGCCCTCCGCCTGCCAGGCAGCGGCAGCACCGTCAAGCGCGCAGGCTGCTCGGAACCACCCACGGGTGAGGCTCCCAAGGCCGGACGGGCTTGTGTCCGGCCGCCCAAGTGCGAGTCGCCGTACGAGGCTCCACCTATCAAAGCGCCTGGCCGCACGCCCTTCTCCCCTTCTCGTGGGAGCTACCGAGACCCGACCGGCCCGCCCACCAACGGGAGCCTCCCACAACCAAGAGGACTCTGGGCTGAGGGGCGCTGGGCTGGGAGTCGCGCACGGGGAGGAGCAGACGACAGGGCAGGGGCCGGAAGCGGGGACCACACGGCAGAAGGGGCGGCAGGGGGCTTGAAGCAAAGGCATGAGCGCGGCAGAACCGCGGACGCGGCCCTTCTCCAGCCGCCTGCTCCTCTGAACCTTGCGGGCGCGGAGGGGCCCCCGGGGCCTCGGTGGTTAAAGCCTTAAAGCCTCGAGGCGTAACATGAGGAAGGTGTTAATCACTTGCGGAAAGAAAAGCAACACGGGCGCCTGGTGGCTCAGTCGGTTAAGTGTCCAACGCTTGATTTTTGGCTCAGGTCACGATCTCGCGGTTCAAGAGTTCAAGCCCCGCATCGGGCTCTGCGCCCACAGCACAGGCGGGACGTCGGGGGCGCAGCCCTCCGGCCGAACCCGCTTGGGATGCTCTCTCCCCCTCCCCCACCCGTGTTCTGTCTCTCTCTCAAAGTAAAGACATAAAGATAAAAAAATAAACAAAAAAAGCAGCAATTACACCAACGCGCTGTTACCCTGCGCGCACTACAACTTTCGGGGCTTGCTCATGCCTCGGGTGCCCGGTGCATGTTCACGCTCTCCCCCACCCGTCTCCCCTCGCTGGGGGTTCTCGGGGCCCAAACCACCGATCTGGGGAGGAAGGGCCCACGGAACTAAACACCGCTCCCGTGCCCTCTGACTCCGCGTAGCAGCCCTCCAGAGAGCGGCGGTGAGCTCCTCCGCGCCCGTTCACAGGGGGCCGTGGGGCACAGGCTGCCTGGCCAGTAGGTGACGTGCCACGGACGTCCGGTCCACGCAGAGAAGGCTGAGGACGGGACGAGCCCACTCCCGCCTGCTCGCGTCCGTCCCCCGCCCCCACCTTCTCTGGCGACACGCGGGACACAGAACACAGGTGACAGCAACAGACCAGGAACAGAAAGCCGCAAGGGTCACACAAGAAGCAGAAAGCAGGGCGGCCGCTCCACGGGGGGCTCCTTTCGCACCCTCGGCCCTCTCCCCGGGGGGAGAGGTCCAGAGGCGAAGGGTCGGGACAGACACGGCCAGGGGCACATCGGGACAGGGCTCAGCGGCGGGCAGGCTTGCGGGTCAGCAGCACGGCGGACCGTCCGGCACCAGGCAGCCAAGGGCTCCCTGACGTGTGGGCTGAAGCCCCGGGGCTCCCGAGAGCACAGCCCGCAGTCAGGGCTCAAACCCGGTCCTTCTGGGACCTGCTGGACTCACGTGCAGCTGCCTCCGGGCCTCTTCCTGCTCCCGTCTCTCCTTGGCCATCCTCTGCGCCCTCTCCGCTTCCGCCTTCCGCCTGTCCTCCTGCTCCTTCTCCTTCGCCAGGTTTTCAAAGTTCGCTCTAATGTTGCTGGTTCTGCTGTTTGCTGCAGGGGGGAGGAGAGAGGGGCACGGCTGGCGTCAGAGCAGCGACGGCTCCCCCGGACCGGAGCGCCGCGGGAGCCAACCGGGCGTGGAGGCGTCCCCCGGCGGCCCGCCTCCGGGCCACTCTGTCGGCTGCACGCGGTGCAGGACCACGGGACAGCTCAGGCCTCGCACCTGGAGCGTTTCATGTTCCGAACAGCAGCACTTCCTCCCTAAGGGTGCCCTCAATAGAACAGCAAGCACTCATGTGCTGTAAATCTTGAGCCCTGAGAACACGTCTGTCCACCTCCTGAGACGGGCGGGAGGGGCCGCAGGCGCAAGCCCTGTGGTCTCGAGGAAAACCACTGGCGCGGCTGAGGCGCACGATGATCTGATTCTCCACGGAACGTTCTCTGGCCTGAAATAACCGACGAGGCCTGAGCACACGCGGGCTGGCCTGTGGCGGACACGTCTCTAAAATGACGGAACGGAGTCCGTCGTGTGCAGTTATCGGGCACCGGCGAAGTCACGCTTTCAAGAAAAGTCACGATTGTGGAAAACTCGTACCCACTACTGCGAGCGTGACATTTCCCCGATTTTCCCTGGAGATGCTGACGAGATGGAGAATTCCATTAACGAACGTAAGCTGGGGTTTCGTACAATGAAAAGAAACACCACACTTCAAAGATCAGCTGAACTCAGTGGCCTAGTATCTTCCAAACGCCCACCGCGTGCTACAGAACCAGGCCACTCTGTGCGGGCACCTAACCCCCGAGACAAGCGGGAACCCCCGCCCGTCTGAGGCCGCTATCGTGAAAGAGCGTCCAGGGACCCGAGGAGCTACCGCCACGCCCTTCTCGCCTCCGCCTGTGCATCTGGGGGGTCCAATCGCCTTCCTAAACGTGATTGGCCACAAGACACTGAAGGCAGAAGCAGCCGTGAGAATAAAGACCTTGCGCTAAGCCAATGCCAATGCCAATGCCGCACTTCTACGCGGTTTGGAAAACGTACTTACTTTTTCCACGGAGAATATCATTACGTGAACGCGTAATATTTTATCGTCACTCGTAACATCCGAGATTCTCGGATTTTTGTTTCTCTTAACGTTTGTTTATTTTTGAAAGAGAGAAACAGACCAGGAGAAGGGGAGGGGTGGAGAGAGAGGGAGACCCAGAATCCGAAGCAGGCTCCAGGCTCCGAGCTGTCAGCACAGAGCCCCACACTGGGCTCCAACCGATAAACTGTGAGATCATGACCTGAGCTGAAGTCGGACGCTCAACACACCGAGCCACCCAGGCGCCCCCTTGAATTCTTGGTTTAACCTCACTACAGTAGAGATCAGGAGACGCAACCCCCACACGCGAAAGCTCTCGGGGGCCCTCAATGATCCCCACAAGTGTGCAAGTGTCCCGAGGCCACCGAATCTGAGAAACACTGACCCAGGGAGCAAAGGGGACACTCGGCTTCCTATCTTCGACTTGTCCCTTTCCATACGGTTTCCCCAGCTCAACAAACTCTTTAGGGCCTGGCCCACGTGACGGAAGGGCCTAAGGAGGCCTTTTCTCATAGCGGCCACCTCCGGGGATAGGGCGTGTGCAGCCTGTGCGGGGCCAGGGGACAGACGAGGCAGGAAGGTCTCCATCAGCCTCTGCGCAGGCAGGCGGCACACTCCTCACAGCACAGCCGCGGCTGACGTGGGCACCAGAGAACCTCCCAGAACCCAGTCCCGGCAGCGAGAAGGGCCCTTGCAGACGGGCGGCTAACCCAGCCCTGCCTGGGGAGGTGCCCCCAACACAGACCCCGTCGCCAGACGGCTGCCACCATGGCTGACGGGAGCCTGTGGGCGTCCGCGGGGACAGGCTGGCCTTCTGCCCGAGGGGGGTGAAACGCTGTCCCTGGAGGGAGCAGAACCAGGGCGCCCTCCGCTGCCCCAGCCGCTCCCAGCCGGCACCGTGCCCCCTGCGGGAGCCCCATGCGATGCCGGGTCCGTCCACCAGAACTCACCTGCTTCGACGGGGATGGTCTTCTGATAAGCAGGGGCCCCCTGGGTGACATCCTCGAAGGTGGAAGCATTCTAGCAAGAGAGAAGGAGGACACTCAGGGGAGCACCCCCCTCGCCCTCCACGGCCCGTGCGGGCTCCTACCGCAATGCAGGAGCCCGCCGGCCCCACACCCACCTCTCCGCCTGGCATCATGGCGTCAGGGCGGGAAGATGACCCCGCGGGACCCTGCACCGGCCGAGATGTGTCATCATGCACCCACGTGGACCCACACGGGGGACAACGTCAGGAGCGCACCCGATCTCAGCCGCACGAGCCTGGGCGACGGGCACATGTCAGCACAGGTTCGGGGCTGTGACAAACACATCGCCCTGGCAGGGGCGCGGATAACTGGTCAGGGGAGAGGGTGGGCCCGAGTGAGGGCAGGCGTGTCTGCCAGACGTCTGGAGCGTCCTCTCACGTCTGCTAAAACTGCTCTAAAAAAACCTGCCAAAAAGCTACCCCAAAACTACGCATCGGCCGGCATCGGGCCATCATAACCCAAGCGTGTGCTCTTCCCAAGCCCCTCGCCCACCCCCCTCCTCGGCCACCGAGAGGGGCTCGAGAGCCGGCAGGAGCCCCAATGTCTCTGCTGGGCCACGTTCGAGCCTCGCCGGGCCTGATCGCCCACGTTTCCCAAGGCACAAGACCCCCCGCCCCCCACCGCCTCATCGATTTTGGAGGACAAACTCTGTCCCAGCAAAGCGACAGTGTGACTGTCGGATCCAGACGCGCAAAAGGGCTCACGGAGCGCGCCAGCCATCCTCGGTTTCCCTGTCAGGGAAACAGGCCTGAGGCTCAGGACGTTGCCAGTTTTCTGACGCACAAACGAGGAGAAAGGGGCCCCGAGGTGGGGAGCGGGGCAACCCAAGCTCCCCCGGCCACCGGAAACCTCTGAGAGGGGCACGCGCCCCTGGCCCACCTGCTCTGCCTCCCCCCGGCCGGCGGCCCCCCGGTCCCGGTGCCCGCAGCACAGAGGGGTCACCGAGCCACCCTTGCCTCGTCTGCAAGGCGCGGCTGCTGGCCGTGTGACCAGACCTGCCCCATCCCGGACACCCCCTCCCAAACTGCCGGTGCAGGCAGTGCCGCTTTCCAGAACACCCCACGCCACCCCCACCCCCGCCCCGTCCTTGAGGGAGGAGGGCGTCAGCGCCCTCCCGACTGTTCCCTGTGGGTCCCGCTGCACCACGGCCTGCCCCGTCCAGCCGATTCTCCGGCACGCCGCTCAGGGTCGTCTCCGCCGCCACCCCGGGGGCTGCCGCCTCCCCATCACCGCGCCCTGCCTCCTCACTGACCACGACCCCCTCCCTCCACCCCCCTCCCCTGGTCCCGCCTGCCGGGCACCCCTCCACCACTCCCGCCGTGGACCCGAGTTCCAGCGACCCACCTCACTCAGGGACCTCCTCGCATCGCCACCCGGCTCTCAACCCCTTGTACGCATCTACTGGGACCCGGGCAGTCACCACACCTCTCCAAGCCCATGCCCCGCCCCTCGCTCCCAGGGCCACACACGGTCATGCGTGGAGTCCCCTGGGTGATGACATCTGTGTGGTCGGCTGTGAGTCCGACGGAACTCCAGAAGACCGGCCATGCCACCTGTGACCACGGGCCGGGCACGGGACCGGTCTTTGAGGACAATGGAGCCACAGCCCGGGCAGTCCACGCTGACGTGGCAGGACCACAGCCACCCCGGGTGTGAGGACTGACTCGCTGAGACTCCGAAGTCACCAGAGGGGACAGAGTCCCGGTGAGAGCAACGCGCTGGCTCTGGACACTGTCCCGCGGGCCCCCCGCAGTGAGGCGGGCGTTCTGGATGCGCGTGCTCCCACACGGCAGCCAGCGCCCCCATGTGGCCGGTGAGCTCTTCTACCGCGGCCACGTGACCGAGGGACTCCACTTCCGATTAGGTTTGCTACTGATGGGAATTCACGCGGCCACACGTCCTCAGGCTGCCCTAGCGTCTGAAGGTCCGGGTTCCGAGGGCAGCGCAGCCGCACGCCTTGGCGTTTTATGGTGCTGCAGCTGAGCTCGGGGCCGGCCCAGGCTGCTCCCTGCCCCACAGCACGGCTGTGCGGGGCCCAGCACCCGGGAAGCAGCGTTCCGAGTGTGGGTGCCTCTGAGAACAGGGCCCAGCCCCCACCAGCAACGGTCCACGGGGCGGCGCGCGGCAAGGGCTCCGCAAGCTCCCGCCCCCGTCGGCCCAGCACGCCGCAACCCGGGCCGGGGCCACTCACCTTATCCATCCGATCCTTCTGCACCCCGTATTTTCCGCCGAATCCTTTGGAATAGTCTGAAATGTGGCACAACGCGACACTTACTCTCAGGTCGAGCGCCAGGAGACGCGTGCAGGCAGATCCGAAAGAGCCCAAGAAAACGCACCCAGAGCGAAAAGAAACGAGAACGGCCAGACGATGGGTCTCGCCTCGCAAGGCGAGTTTTGCTGCTACAACGGTACTCAGTACGCAGGCAGGCGAGGGGCGGGCAGAAAAGAGGCGTGTGTGCGTGCTTTCCGCACTCTCCCGAGGGACAGAGGGTGCGGGGTGCGGGCTGGCAGGCAGGGACAGCGAGGGGGCCGCGGAGGGCACCGCTTCAATAGCACAGGCCTCCGCCCAGCAACGGCTGACCGTCCCCGCCCCTTCCTTCCCGTGTCCTGCTCTGAACGCCACAAGGAGGCTCAGACGCGGGCTCCTCTTGCTTTTTACGAGAAAAAACAATTCCACGGGGAAATTCTGGCAGCTGAATACTCGTGTCGCGGCAACGCAGACCTCCGTGAGGGTCACACCGCCACGCGGCATCAATGCCACGCGGAGCCAAGGCCACGTCCAGGCCGTGTGCCGGACCAACCCAAGCGCGTGGTGCGCCTTCCCTCGCCCGCCCCCGGCACACGTTGCTAACACTGGCACCGGAGGCCTGAACTCTGCCTCGGGATTCAGGGCCACACTGCTCTCCAGCTGGGGTCCCACCCCGAACGGCTGAGTCCAGATCCTGACTGTAATTGAGTAAGGAAAAGAGGCAGCTGTCACTCAGGCTCCCGATGCCTAGAAAGTCCCTGTCCCTTTTTAGCTCTGGGCACGTACTGTCGGCTCTGTGTGAAGAACTCACACGTGACACAGGTGGTGTCACCCAAAAACGGAGAACACCCAAAAACGGAGAACGCCCCAGCCAAAGACACCACCACAGAGGAAACACAGAGACCAGAGGGAACACGCCTGCCCCACGCCCCTCGCTGCCACCCGGCCTCTGGCCTAAGGCTAGTGGCCCGGCCGAACCACACACGTCCCCCCCGTCTCAGAGGCAGTGAGGCAGCGCGTTCAATGGCTCCCAGTGGTCACGGTCCACAGCACGAGCTCCTGTAGAAGGCTGCTGGGAGACCAGAGACAGCCCATCCCAGAAACTACTCACATGATGGGGTCAGAGTGACACTAACCTGCGAGCTACCGCCTCATTTTGCCAAACCTGAAGTCTGAAGGATAGAGGGGAAACGGGGGAGTGGAGGAAGGAGGGGTGCAAGTTAGAATCACTCCCGCATAAAAGTGGGTTTCAAACACCCCCGTGCCCCCGATGAGGGATGGCGGGGAGCTCGGAAGGCTGAGCCCCTGAAGTCTGTGCTAGAAGCGGCTGCACCAGAAGGCGGGGGGAGGGGGGGGGAAGCGGGGGGAGGGGGCTGGTGAGCGACTATGCCTTGCTGGGACTCGTGCTTGGCCAGTCTCTCCTTGTACTCAAACCCCACAGCACAGGAGTCCTGCCTCTCGGACTGAACACCAAATGTGCCTCCGAAACCAGCCTTGTGATCTGAAAATCCACCGGCAACGGTGGGGAAAACCGAGAGAGGAAGCAATTCGGTTAGAATCGTACGAGCGAGTGCACGAATCAAACGTGTCATTTAAAGAAGGCAGGGGCTGTGCCGGGCTCAGGGGCGGGAGCAGCTCCCGGGCTCACAGAGAGTCCAAAGGCAGCTCCAAGGTTACAGGACAAACTGAAACTCTGAACGCTTCAGCCAAGATGTGAAAACAGGTTAGGAACCGCATCTGAAGTAATTCACAAAAGGCACTCCATGCTCTGAGATTCCCTTCCAGGCCCTACCCGTGCCGCAGACACGAGGGCACGTCTCTGTGCGTGTGAAGAAAGACACGGTGTACAAAAGGACCGCACGGCCCCGCTTCCCGGAGTGCTGGCCGCAAGGGCGGGTGCAGGTCTGCGTCACCCACGAAGGTGCCCCCCACCCCCACCCCGCACCCTACGGCCCAGGGACACACTTCCGAGTAGAGGCAACGTCTCCCCTCCCGAAGCCCAGCACACTCTATCAACGGAGTTCATATGCGGGCAGAAAACAGCATTCCCGAAAATGCTACGGGTCCTGCCAGGTGCTTCAGATGCACAGGTGAGTGCAGGGCCTCAGCGGCAGCTGGGGGGGGGGGGGGGGTTCATCGCTGCACTAGCTGAAGAGCTTTTCAAAAATGTGGGAGGCACAGGACAACCCCAAACAGTGAAGATAAAACAACACGCTACAGAAATACGGCAGAAATACGGGACGTGGATGGAACTGTGGATGAAAAGAAACGAAATTCTGGAACGATCTCAAGCAGGAGCAGGCAAAGTCAGCGTACCTTTTTGGGACTCGTGCAGCTGCAATTTCTCCTGGTGATCCCAGCCAAGAGCACATTTGTCTTGTCTGTCCGTCTGCACGCCAAACTTTCCTCCAAACCCTTTCACATAGTCTACGTGCACAAGAAAAGGCCACAAGCTAGTGTTAGCGGAGGGCACGCTTCCCACGCGGCCAAACACCCACCACGCGCCACATCCCTCCTTCCCCTCCCAGACCTTTCGCAAAACTTTGGGACGCGTTCACGAGGAGGACCTCCTCGCGGCACGTCTGGAAAGCAGCCTGATCTGTTGTGTCCGTATCGCGAACTCATACACACGGGACCCCAACAAGAAGCTCCGCACAGCCTGAACCAGCACCCACGGGCCACCACGATCGCACCGTTTGCAACACAGAGGTGTGGCACGTGGCCACCATTACAGGCGACTGCTGGGGTCACGGGGTGCTGGGGCCAAACAGGCGTGAAGATACAGTTTCTTGCTTAACAGCTGTGTTGGGACTTGTATTTTAAAGCTCGATGTTTAGGGGTGCCGGGGAGGCTCGGTCAGTCGGGCGCCCGACTTGGGCTCAGGTCACGATCTCGCAGATCACGAGTTCGAGCCCCGTGTTGGGCCCTGGGCTGACGGCTCGGAGCCTGGAGCCTGCTTCGGATTCTGGGTCTCCCCCTGTCTCTGCCCCTCCCCCACTCACACTCTGTCTCTCAAAAGTGAACAAACGTTTTAAAAAAAAAAAAGCTTTGGGGCGCCTGGGTGGCGCAGTCGGTTGAGCGTCCGACTTCAGCCAGGTCACGATCTCGCGGTCCGGGAGTTCGAGCCCCGCGTCGGGCTCTGGGCTGACGGCTCGGAGCCTGGAGTCTGTTTCCCATTCTGTGTCTCCCTCTCTCTCTGCCCCTCCCCCGTTCATGCTCTGTCTCTCTCTGTCCCAAAAATAAAAATAAAACGTTGAAAAAAAAAATTAAAAAAAAAAAAAGCTTAAAGTTCGCTGCTGAATTACAAAGGGGCATCTACTCTAGGGGTGGCTGGCCACGCTTCCCGTTTCCGTTCTGGTCAACAGCAGACACCACGGGAGTCACCTTTCTGGGATTCGTGCTTCTCCGTCTTGCCTCGGTACTCGAAGCCCACGGCGCTTCTATCCACCTTGTCCTTGTCGATGCCAAACTTGCCCCCGAAGCCCTTGGAGTAATCTGCAAACGAGGGCGGCACCGTTTTCGCGGCAGCAACGCAGTCGGGCGCGGGGACCCCGGAGAAAGCGCTTCTGTCGCCCGAGCAAAACCGAAACGAACCCAACAAGGATCCCTCGGCCGCAGCGGAAGGTCACTAGCAGGGGGGACCCTGGAAGGCGTCACTTGTACGTGTAGGAACAGAAACATCCAGGGTAGCAAACAGAGCAGATGAACGGCTATCGAACCTTCCCTTCGCTCCAAAGGAGATCAGAAGCAGGCGCGTTACCAAGCTTCTGAGGTCGAGACGAGCCACGGAGGCGCCGCGGCGAGCTGTCGAAAGGTCACCCTGCTTCACGAACTAAAGCCAGCAGAGGTGCACCGGTGGCACCTCCAAAGGAGGAGGACACGCACGAGGCATCTTCCAGAAACCTCACTTCCCCGCAAAGCTAAGTCACGGAAATACACGGCCTGATACTTAAGCACGGCTCCCCCAGGGACACGTGCGCGGAACAGAATGCGAAGATCAGAACCCTCAGGAGGCCCGGGGGCTGCCGAGGAGCCCCGTCTGCCCCAGGCACGTGGGCTCCCGCCACCCGACTTCCCGCAGGCGGTTTCTGCTCCTCACTGCCACATCGGGGAGAGAGTCTGAACAGCACCGAGCGGGATCCAAGAGCAGGCCCCGATCGGCAGGGTCACAGTGGGCAGAGGGGCCCGGGTAGCAGGCAGGGGCTGCGCACTCCAGGGCCAAGACTGCGGCCTCAGGGCAGACGGGCAGGCCTGTGACAGGAAGCACCCCGCGGGCCCACCGGCAGCTTCCCTGGGTAAATGCCGAGCCGGTGGTGTTCCCAGTGGCGGGGTTTAACCTTGTCTTTTAAAGAAACCCGGGTTTTTAAATAATATAGCGAGCTCTCTGTTTGTAAGGGTTGGCAATTATTTTTAAAAACTTAAATGTGCAGGGGCACCTGGGTGGCTCATTTGGTGAAACATCCGACTCTGGGTTTCAGCTCAGGTCACGATCTCCTGGCTCACAAGTTCAAGCCCCGCGTCAGGCTCTGCACTGACAGTGGGGAGCCTCCTTGGGCATCTCTCTCTGCCCCTCCCCCAATTAGTCTAAATAAATAAACAAATAAATACACAAGAATATTCAAACGTGCAGGGGTGCCTGGCTGGCTCAGTTGCTGGAGCACGTGACTTGTGACCTCAGGGTTCTAAGTCTAAGCAGCACGCTGCATGTAGCAATTACTGAAAAAAGATAAAATCTTAAAAAAATGTAACGTGCACACGAAATAAACGCAAAAGAGCCAACAATCCGCGGCCTCTGCAGGAGGGTACCGTGTCTGTAGGGCACCCCGCTCGGACGCAGCAGTCTGTCACCGATGCCTGGCAGGGGATCTAACCAGGGACAGGAAGACCAGCCCGGCCTGCAAGGACCCTCTGCCAGCATCCACCAAATTTTAAAGTCAAGGTCCTGTGACCCGGCAATTCCTTTTCTGGGAATTTACTCTTCTGAGTAATCACATATGTCTATGACACAAGAGAACAAGATTTTTAACTTCAAAAACCACCAAGAGGGGCGCCTGGGTGGCTCGGTCGGTTGGGCGTCTGACTCCGGCTCAGGTCACCATCTCGCGGTCCGTGAGTTCAAGCCCCGCGTCGGGCTCTGGGCTGACCACTCAGAGCCTGGAGCCTGTTTCCGATTCTGTGTCTCCCTCTCTCTCTGCCCCTCCCCCGTTCATGCTCTGTCTCTCTCTGTCTCAAAAATAAATAAACGTTTAAAAAAAATAAAAAATAAAAATAAAAAAAATAAACCACCAAGAGCCTGAATCCCATGGTCCAAAGAAGAGCGACCTGGCTCGGCAGACTATGGGCTCTTCACAGGACGGGGCTGAGCCGCCGTCCGAAGGACGACAACCCCCCCAGGCCCACGGAAGAGGCAGGAAGCCCCTCACACGTTCAGGTAAAAAGGCCACGGGCGTGGAATGTGAGCCGGCCTCCCCAGGGCCGGTTCTGGGGACGCGGGAGGCCGGGGACACGGGGGGACACGGGGGGCCCCGAGCGGGGAGGACGTGCCGCCGCAGGCCGACCTTTCTGCGACTCGTGCTTCTCCGTCTTGCCCTGGTAGTCGAAGCCCACGGCGCTCTTGTCCACGCGGTCCGCCTGCACACCGTACTTGCCACCAAAGCCACTCGAGTAATCTGAGGGGACAAGACAGGGGTCGGGGACAAAGCCCAACGACAGACTGTTCACTTGTCAGCGACTCACGACAACAACATTCCGGAGTTAGGAGTCAGCGGGAGATGAGGCACATGTTTGAAAACGCCACCCACGGCCACACACCAGTGAGCCGGGGCTCGGCCTACAAGCTTGCGTCCCGGGCAGCGAGGACCCCAAGCCTGTGACGGGCACCTGCTTCCCGGGGCAGAAGCGAGCCGTGTTCTCACTCGGGAAAGTGACCGTCTGAAAGCTACGTGGCTGCAATCCCTTTCCAAAGGGACAGGAAATGTCCGCGCCCTGGCTCATCCGATGACAAGCAAGAGGCGGAAGTCACCAGCTTGCTCGAGACACATCAAGTGCCTGAGAAGGTGACACGCTTTCGCTGGTAAAAAAGGTTCTAAAAGACGGGCACACCGTAAAGGTCAGCCAGCGCCGTGTCAGAGAGCACGCGTGCACAGTAAAAGTGAACCATCGTTGGTTTAAAGGCTCGCGTTTCCACTGTTGGGGGGACGTGCGTTTCACGAAGCGGGCCTCAGAGCCGACCGTCCAGGGAACGCCGCTCAGAAAGACAGCTTCCGCGGCGGCGACAGGGGACCCAGACACCTGGAGAGCACAGTCCTCCCCGGAGGCGACGCCGCCCTCCCCAGGGAGCCGCCTCCGGGGACATCGCCCTCCCCCACCTCGGCCGCAGGCCTTACCTTTCTGCGAGGCGTGTTTCTCGGTTTTCCCCTGGTACTCAAAGCCCACAGCAGACTGCAATTGCCACAAAGAGGGACGCACGTTTTTAGAGGTCTCCAGAGCGGTTCATCCGAACCCCGAACACACGTGAAAAGTTTGAAACCACGAACCACGTTAGTTTTTTCCCTCCGATTCCCTAAGCCAGGGGCAGGCCTAACGCCCAAAGCTCCGGGCGTGGAAATTCGCTGCCGCAGAATGTTCAGCAACGCCCGGCAGGCAGCGCGGGCGGACCTGTGGCCGCCCGCGGCCCCCGAAGGGCACGTGGGGCTCGTGGACTTCAGCCCCACGATGCCAACCCGGGCGACCCCCACCGCCACACGTACGCCCCCTTTTCACGTGGGCTCCTCCAAGAACAACACTAACATCGGCAGCGAGAACGGGCACGGCGGGGGCGTCTGCGCACACGGCCCCGGGAGACGGGAAGCCCCATCGCCCCGTTTTACAGGCAGTTCACGCAGAACCGCGGCAAACGGGTAGTAACGCCTGAGTGCAGACAGACGTGGAACTCCAAAATCCAACTGCTGTGATATAAAACAGGGTCCAGACGGCCTTCGCTCAGAGACCGAGAGGCTGAGGCCCAGAGGCGCCAGGCGGCACCTGGAGACTGGGCCTCAGCCCTGGATGGGGCGCGCGCGTGGCCCTCTGAACACCGCCGCGTCAGGACATCCGTGCAGGGAGGGTGGCTAGACATGGTCCCCAGGGGCACGTTCTGGGGCAGTGGAAGGCTATCCCGGTCTGTCCGATCAGCAGGTGCCAACGTGGGGGGTTCGCACGGCAACGAGTGTGTTCCCGCTCTCACGTCGTAACCTGACCCATAATCTCAGAGCCAGGGATCGGGGGGCTTCTAGAAGCCCGGACGCCCACCCCACAGTCCGGCGTCGAGGCGCTATCTCGAGCGGCCCAGAGGACGCCCCGGTCTCGAGGGAGGGGCCCCATCACCCGCGCTCTGGTGCCCCAGACGCCTCACTCACCTGGTCAACTCTGTCCACCTGGACACCAAACTTGCCTCCAAAGCCCCGGACGGAGTCGACCTGGGAGCAGTGCTTGGAGAGCTTCGACTGATACTCGTGGCCGACAGCTGACTGAAACAGGTCACAGAGAGAAGGTGTCCGTGTCAGACACCCCCGTGGCACGGCCCACGGGGAACAGGCCCCCACGTGCGGTCCACGCCAGGGCTCCTCCCCGAAACACGCCCAAGTGCGCAAGCCGGCAGAGGGGGGATCCCCGAAGCCACCCGAGACCCTGCCGGGTGGGGGCTTCTGATGTGACGGGCGTGGGGAAGGGGCCACGAGGCCGGTCCCGTGCAGAGCCCAGCCTGACACCCGGCACCCCCAGATGGCGGTACAGTCGCTCGCTCTGCTGAAGCGAGGCACCTGCCTGCCGCGTGGCGTAGGAAAGAGGACCAGAGATACCCGCCGACAGACGGAGACGCAGACTCGCGCTCTCGGGGGCGACACGCGCTCGGCCACTCTACAGAGCCACCGCGATCGCGACGCCCACCCCGTCCACCCACGGGGTCCCCCACATGGTAAAGTCGGGGCGTCCCGCCACCCTGGCCTCCGCAGGGTCAGCCACCCGGGGCCTCGGCGCCACACCTGGCGCTACAGCTGTTGGTAAACAAAGCTTCTGGAACACAGCCCCCACCGTGCATTTACATATGAGGCCGCTTCTGGGATCCGACCACCAAGTTCGGTAAATGCCAGATGCCCACAGCCCGCGAAGCTGAAAAGACTGACGACCAAGCTCCCGGGCGGCCCCCGACCCCGCCCAGCCTCCTGGCACCAGGCTCTGTCCCCAGCGTGGACGGCCCGGACGCCTGACCGAGTGTCGGCATCTGAACCTTCCTTCTTACGGCCGACGGTCTCGCCGCCTGGGACGCGGCGCAGACAGCCCTCCGCCTGCTCTCCCCGGGGCTGCACGGGACGCCTGGGTCAGGAGGAGCCGGGGCGGAGGCGGAACTCGGGGGGCCGTCTCAGCACAGCGCAGGGGAGAGAGCGGCCGAGCTTCACTCGAGGCCTCAGAGCCGGGCCACGCTCTCCCCTCCCCGGCTCCACTCTGATGTCCGTCCTGCCTGGAGACCGGAGGCACACTGACCTCCCAGGGCCTCCAGGCTCCCACTCAAAAGTGCTGACAAAGGCCCCCCCAGGGGACCGGGGCCCAGCGGCTGCCACGCCTGCCAGACCACACTCCTCGCGCAAACACGTGCCTGCCGGAGCGGGGTTTTGTTCTCCGAGTCTCCGTCACGTTCTCCTCAAATCTTAACCCAGAGATCTCTGGGCTCTTTCCAACTCAGAGCGGACAAGTTACGGATAACTTGAGTTATGTGTCTTTGGAGTCTCGTTTTTTTTTTTTTAAGCTTCTTTACTTATTTTGAGAGAGACGGACATAGCGCGAGTGGGGGAGGGGCAGAGAGATGGGGAGAGAGAGAATCCCTAGCAGGCTCTGCGCTGTCAGCAGAGAGCCCGACGCGGGGCTCGAACGCACAAACCGCGAGATCGTGACCTGAGCTGAAACCAGGAGCCGGGACTTAAGCGACGAGCCACCCAGGCGTCCACGGAGTCGCGCTTATTTCTGACAACAGGTTGGTCCAGTCGTGCCCCCGGGAGCTGCAAGCTAACCTTGCCTACGGGTGCAGTGAGGCACGGAGGGAGGGGCTGCGAGCCCATGGGAGCGCCCCCACCGCATTCATTCCTAAGGGGAGCCCCCCCCCGCCCCACTACACCAGCTGTAGACACCCGAGCGTTTCCCTGAGCCGTCTGGGCACCGTCACTGTCACTCGTGAGACACCGCTGAGCCTGCCCGGTGCCAGGCCAGGCATGAGGGGAGGAGGACAGGTCCCAGCCCTGGAGAGCGTCCACGGAAAGGCGGCGACGTCCAGAGGGAGCGGAGGCCCACAGGGAGAAGGCACGGGGGAAAGGCAGCTGCAGGCAGGCTGGCGGGAAAGAGGGCTCCCCGGGGAAGCTTCGGCGACTAGAAAGGCCGGAGCCCAAGGCGTTGGGAGGACAAGAGCGGCAGAGAAGCCAGAAGTGACAGCCGTGTTATCACTGCCATCTGATAGCTTCATCATTTGCCCCAACGTGTCGTTATTCCAACCCAGACCTGGGGACCCAGACAGACCACGAATTTCTCTCTGCTTTAACTCCCCACAACACCACGGGCACAGGCTTTGTCTGGGGTAGGGAAGGCTTCTACCTGTTTCTCTCCTGTCCTAAGCACGTGGGGCCGGGGGCCGGGGGGGAGGGTTTGTCTGTTCGTACCGCAAAAGGCCACCAGGCTTCTTCTTTAGAACCCGAAGATTATTCCGCTCCCCACCCTGCCTGTCTAGACACCTCCGGGAATGACAGTCACACCAGGAGACGTCCCGTCTGTTTCCTGCAGCTCACTCTTGGTCCAACCCCAGCTTAGGCAAATCCGGGACCTGGCGTGGGGGCCCCACGGGCCCCCTACGCATCTGCTCTGTGCTAACACCCGCAGCGTGGCACGCGGGGACACAGCGGTGCCATTCCGTGCTCGGCCCAGACACAGACTCCGATCCGGGCAGGTCTCGGATTACAGAAGTTCCGGATCAGCTGACGGTTTCCCTTGTACGCAGAACAGAGGCAGACGGCTGTCGGGTCAGGACGTCACGCTGGTCAACCCGGGAAATTCACGTCTACGGGGAGGTCTGTGGACCGTACGCAGGAACCTCACTTGGGAAACACGTGACCCACCACCCCTACTCCGTATCCTCTCGCAGGGGGGGTGGTGAGCAGAGCTGATCTGCTCCCGGTCTCTCAGGACAGAGGACGCAAAGTGCCAGCCGAGGCTGATGCGTTCAGTCGACCACGATGACGCCGTGTAGGCGGGTGGCAGAGAAGGCTCGCCCGCTGCCCTCAGGGAGTGCTCTCTCCTTCACGGAGAGAGGGACTCTACACAGAGGACCAGGCCATGCTGCTCTGTGAACATCACCAATGCCTGGAGGACAGCAAGGCACCTGCTGGCTGAAGGCTCGCCCGCGCCGTGAACGAGAGTCCCCCGGTCTGGTTCCGGTCCGCAGACCGGCTCAGGTGAGGCTTGTGGTGAGCCGCGGGCAACAGGGACGCCGACACCCACGCTCAAGATGCCCCTGGGCTGTCGTCCTCGTCCCAGAGCCCCTCCCCCCGACCCAGGCCAGCCGCCACATCGCCCACACCCCGGCAACCGTACGAATCCCAAAAGAGCTTCTAAGACACAGGAGCCCTCGTGAGGAAGGTCGGTCCACAGAGGGCATCTCACCTTCACCGCGCTGACGCAAGGCTTTTAGCCAAGAGGTCTGGGCCCCTACCTCGCCAGCCCCGTCCCCGCCGAGGACCGGCACGCAATGCCGTCGCCTACCTTGTCCATGCGGTCCTGCTCCACGCCGAACTTCCCGCCGTAACCGTGAGAAGCTTTTGGTCCCGTTTCAAGCTCCTTCTCCTTCAGGCTCTGGTGTTCTTGAAAAACATTCTCTCTCAACTTGTGTATGCTGGAAGGGGAGGGGAGGGGAGGGGAGGGGAGGGGAGGGGAGGGGAGACACAGACACACACTGAGAGGGCGGGCGGCGGGACCGCGCGGCCCCTCTCCTCCTCGCCCCCGTCCCTGCCTTCGCCAGCCGGCCCATCTGGTCAGCAGAGCTCAGAGTGACGCTCACAGGGAAAAAGGAACTAATCTGCGCTGGGCCAGTGAGTCATCCCAAATCCAAGAGTGGCCGCGCCAAAACGTGAGTTTTTCTCTGATTTCTTATGGAGAAGCGGTTCTCTTTCCTCAGGTAGCGGGATCAGGAGAAGCCCTTTGGCCGGCATCACCTCACGGCACAAGCGGAAACCAAGCCAATGGTCCCGTATCCCAGAGACCCTGAGGACGCTGCTCAAAGACCGTGAGACGCAGCGTGGAGACCACGTCTCTACTTGAGGTGTTACTGCTCTTACCTATTCCAAGGTGACACGAGAGACTTTCAGAATTTATCATCTAAAGCCACTTTCTACTTTTAACACCGGGGACAGCGAAGCGGATCACGAGACGTGGCCAAGATGTGGCAGGTCAGGAAGCTTCTAGAGCTGCCACCATCAGGGGACCATAAAGCGGCACAAAGGCCACCCCACGGGGCTGTCCAGGGGTCACCGTGTCCACACATCTGGACAATCCCAGAGTGCACTGAAAAAGCAGACCAGGCCCGGCCACGGCCCAGTGCCCTCGGCGGGGCGGGGGGAGATACTGTTCCAACACTTGGAAGGGCCACAGGGCGCCCATGACCGTCCCAGGGGCTCACGTGACATCCAGCACGTTTTGAAGCCACGGGAACAGAAACAACGAGGGAGCAACGGTGACTTCACCAGCTTGGGAGTCGGCTCCCAGGGCCTCAACGTCCTCACGTGGCTTCTGTGGAAGGCGTGGGCTCAGCAAGTCAGGGAGGAACCAACACTTGGGTCTAAAATACCCACGCTACAGACTTCACCCTCTCTTGGGGATGATTTCCCGGCTCGGCCTCAGCCAAGAACAGCTTCATTTTCCCGAAAGATACGGGGCCAAGGAAGACAAACCCCGCGGGCGACCCGGACAGATCACAGGGACGGCCCTTCACGGCAGGGACAGGAGGGTACAAGCGGAAGGCGGTGCGGCCTAAATGAAAGTCTGAGCACAGTTTCAAGGCTTTTACGTACACTTCCTGACAAGGAAACACCACCGGCAGGAGCAGGGCCCGCTCTCCCGCGGGACAATCCCTCAGCTCTATTTGGGGCCTTTCGGGAGAACACGATGCTTAGAATCCGGCTCCCCGGTACCCCACGGGCAGTGACAAAGCAGGAAGATTAGAGTCGTGGGGGTGGGGGGTTTAAGGTGTGAGGTATTCGAACCCACCGTGTGGGGCAGGAACCCCCCACCTGCAGACCGCGTGGGAGACCGCATCCCTTAGAGATGCTAGAATCGTCAATACAAGACCTGTTGGTGACGGGAGCTTCTCAGCGACCACGTATACGTGCAAACACACGGAGAGAAGCGTGGAATCGCGTCTCGCGGGAACCTCAGCTCGCGAGACAGGCCGAGGCGTGCCAGTGTGCATTCACAGAGAAGCTGTGTGTCCCCCCCCCCCCCCCCCCCCCGCCAACCGGTCTGCATCTTCGCCCTTCAAAAGGCCGATTTCACACCAACATTAAGAGTCTCCTGGGGCGCCTGGGTGGCGCAGTCGGTTAAGCGTCCGACTTCAGCCAGGTCACGATCTCGCGGTCCGTGAGTTCCAGCCCCGCGTCGGGCTCTGGGCTGATGGCTCAGAGCCTGGAGCCTGTTTCCGATTCTGTGTCTCCCTCTCTCTCTGCCCCTCCCCCGTTCGTGCTCTGTCTCTCTCTGTCCCAAAAATAAATAAACGTTGAAAAAAAAAAAATTTAAAAGAGTCTCTTACTTGATGTGCTCCTGGTGCCCAGACCCTTGCACGGTCTTGGCCCCCCATCTCTGCTCCTTCTCACTCACGTCGTTCTGGAAAGAGAGGTCAGGGAGGAGCGAGGCCCACGCGGGCCTGTAAGACGCACGGACAACCCGAACGGAAACAGGAAGAAAATCACTTCTGGGAAAAGTGACACAGAGGTAGGCTGGTGACTCATACCACAAAATCGGGGTCGGTCTCCCAGTCATCGGCGCCCCCGTCGTCCTGGGCGATGGTCACGGCGTGGCCCGCCGAAGCTCTCCACATCTGGAAGAGCAGGGCCCGGGGTCAGGGAGGCCTGGGAGAACGGCTCTCAGCGGCCAGCCGACAAGCTCTCTGGCCACAGCATGACAGCTCGGAGCTCGGGGGGCCGGGCGGCCGGGCCACCAAATGCCCACCCACAACCCCGCACGGGAATGACATCAGACGCAAAAGAGACATCGTGTGAGATTTCTAACACTGCTCTCAAGTGGCATCTGAGACCCATCAGAAACACTCCGGCTTCAACTCAAGTGGGAAAGTATGCTGCAAAATAAGAAAGTCACACGCGCGTTGACATCATCCGTGAAGAATACACCCCTCCAGGGGCGCCTGGGCGGCTCCGTCGGTCGAGCATCCAACTTCGGCTCCGGTCACGATCTCGCGGTTCGTGGGTTGGAGCCCCGCGTCGGGCTCTGTGCTGACGGCTCAGAGCCTGGAGCCTGCTTCGGATTCTGAGTCTCCCTCTCTGTCTGCCCCTCCCCTGCTCACGCTCTGTCTCTCTCAATAAATATATGTTAAAAATTAAAAAAAAACAAAAAAACAAAAAAAACATATCCCTCCAGGGGCACCTGGGGGGGTTGGGCTCAGTCTGTTAAGCATCCAACTTTGACTCAGGTCACAATCTTGCCGTTCATGAGTTCTAGCCCCACGTCGGGCTCTGTGCTGTCGGCGCAGAATCCGCTTCGGATCCTGTCTCCCTCTTTCTCCGCCCCTCCCCCGTTTTCGCTTGCGCTCTCTCTCGCGCGCTCTCTCTCTCTCTCATGGGCTGTCCCCTCCTCCTCCAGCACGTCAGCGCCGGAAGGGGCCATCTGGCACAGAGACCAGGGACAGCGGCCTCACACCTGAACGAGACAAGACTTTTCCTGACTGCGAAGGTAAAATCAAACTTTTAAGGATTTCAAGAGAAACCCATGTGTGTGAACGGGCTCGTTTTCCACCCAAGTACTGGTAAAATTTCACCTCTGCCAGGAAGCAACTGGAACACTGTTTTAAGTTGATCACCCAGGAGTTCCAGCCACGTGTCCGAACCGGGGACACCCAGTGGGCGCTTTCTGGGGTGCCACACGGGTGCTCCTGTGGCTTGAATTCAGCCACAACGAAAGCCCGTCTGGACCCGCCCCCTCCAGCTCCACTGGGTCTCAGGTCCAAATCCGGGTGGCAGCGAGGGGCAAATCGGGGCACAGCTCTCACGTCCCCAGATGCGACTCCTGTCACTGTCCCCTGAACAGGCAACAGTTTGCTGGCAGGTAAGGCAGGAGCCACACTGTCCCCTCAAGGCCACCTCAAACCTCGCTCCCTTCTGTCTAGGTGTCGCAAAGCCCGGCAACAACTTCCCAGATGTAATCTGCTGTTGACACGATGTAAAAAAAAAAAAAAAAAATTTTTAACGTTTGTTTTTGTGAGACAGAGACACAGTGCAAGTGGGGGAGGGGCAGAGAGAGGGAAACACAGAATCCGAAGCAGGCACCAGGCTCCGAGCCATCAGCACAGAGCCCGACGCGGGGCTCGAACCCACGAACCGTGAGATCATGAACCGAGCCGAAGTCGGACGTTTAACCGACTGAGGCACCCAGGTGCCCCTGTTGACATGGTTTTAGACAGCAAACAGACTTGGGGCGCCTGGGTGGCGCAGTCGGTTAAGCGTCCGACTTCAGCCAGGTCACGATCTCGCGGTCCGTGAGTTCGAGCCCCGCGTCGGGCTCTGGGCTGATGTCTCCCTCTCTCTCTGCCCCTCCCCTGTTCATGCTCTGTCTCTCTCTGTCCCAAAAATAAATAAACGTTGAAAAAAAAAAAATTTTTAGACAGCAAACAGACTCAACTCTCAGCCCGGGAGGGGCAAACCAGACTATGGTCCTGGGGCGCCCATTCACAAAGGAAAGAACGGATGACCGAAAGTCACGAGATTTGCCCCCAGTCTCTTCATCTCAGTCAAGTGTGCCCCGTGGCCCCGAGCTGGAAAGAGGCCACCCAACTGCAGGACTTCAGCTGCCTGCGGTTCGGGCCAGAGGAGACAGTCACATGAAAGGACAGGGTCTCTGGGGAGGGCCGGTGAGGCCGACTCTCTCCAGATGGTGAAGGCGAAAGAGATCTCTGCCCGTTGTTCTAGACTCATCAGGAAAACACGGCAGGGCCCCACCTTCCCTGGTCCTTCTGGAAGCCAGCTTCATCAGAGGGCAGAGAGAGCACCTGTGCCTGCCTCCTCACATCCTGCCTGGGAGCCGCGCCCACCGTCCACCCGCTTCCTGCTCCCCAGCTCCAGCTCTCTTTGGAAACCACAGGCCACACTGGAAACTGGGCGTGACGTCTTAAAAGTCACTGATTCACTTATTCGCAAGTAATCTCTACACCCCACATGGGGCTCGAACTCAGGACGCGGTGACCCCAAGGTCAAGAGTCACGTGCTGTTCCAACAGAGCCAGCCAAGCGCCCTCCTGACTTTAATTTTTACGTAAACAACAAAATATCCTCCCGGCAAATTACTGTCCCGACAGACCCAAAGGGAATCCCCTCCCCTTCCCGGCTCACGGACTCACCCCGGTGGCCCCAGGGGAGAGGACACAATGGCGACAAGGCACAGACCTTTCTTCCCGCCCCAAGGTGAAAGGCTGCTCACAGGTCCCTGTCTGAAACGCGGTGATCCGATGAGGAAATCCCAGGCATCTGGAGCGATTCCGTCTGTAACACGATGAAGAAGAAGTTCAGGAGGGCGTCTGCCGCCAGGCTCTCTGGGCAAGTCGTCGCGGTGCAGAGCCTCTCAGGAATCCCTGACCTCCTCCCGCACGCACGTCACACGGCTTTGGGAAGAAATCTGAGAGGAGGGAGGGAGGGAGCGCACTCTACTAACCAAAAAGCTCAACCGGTCTCCGGACACATTGAGAAAATACAGAAAACAACAGGTCTCCAAAGATTTATAGCTGCTTAAAGTTTTCCCTTCGTGCAAACAGAAATTATTGCTGCAGCCTGCCAGCATACATCTTCTGTCGGCCTTCTAAACAACGACATTGCTGGGGCGCCTGGGTGGCTCAGTCGGTCGAGCACCCGACTTCCGCTCAGGTCACGATCTCACGGTCCGTGAGTTCGAGCCCCGCGTCGGGCTCTGGGCTGATGGCTCGGAGCCTGGAGCCTGCCTCCGATTCTGTGTCTCCCTCTCTCTCTGGCCCTCCCCCGTTCATGCTCTCTGTCTCAAAAATAAATAAATGTTAAAAAAAAATTTTTTTTTTTAAAAAGACATTGTTAAAAGTAATAAAATCTATCACCGTGAGTTAAAACACACACACACACACACAGGGCCACCTGGGTGGCTCAGTCCGTTTAAGCATCCGACTTTGGCTCAGGTCATGATCTCAAGGTTCGTGGGTTCGAGCCCCGCGTGGGGCTGTGTGCTGACAGCCCGGAGCCTGGAGCCTGCTTCGGATTCTGCGTCTCCCTCTCTCTCTGCCCCTCCCCTGCTCACACCCTGTCTCCCTCTCTCAAAAATAAATAAACATTAACAAATAAATAAGCTAAGGAAATCTCTCTGAAAGGGACCGTGATGCGGCCGGGAGACACACGGCACGGGGACTGCTGTCTGGATGAGAAGCGGGGTGACTCGGGGAGCAAGGGAGAAGCCGGCTGCACTTCTAATGAACGGTTACGGTTACTGCACAGAGATCAAGACTCCAATTAGTCAAGCCACCGACTCCCCACCGACTCCCGAAAACGATACGGCAGCCTCGACAGGCACCGCACCGTTGGACATTACGGAGCAGAGGAAGAAAGTCCCCTCGTTCCCTAGAAACAAGCCAGTCCCGAGCAGGCGCCGCTTACACCCGCGAGCAGCTATCACAGACCAGGAGCCACAGCGGTGGTGCTCTGCCAGCCTTCCTCATGCTCCATTTCCTACTGAGGTCCTGACCCTACGATTCACGCCCGCCTTCTCCTCAGTCCCCTCTGGACACCCTAACTTCTGCAGGCTGCTCCGCACACACCAGGTACCGAAGTTGTTACCATCATCAGCAAACATCTAGAAACATCCACACAAAAGCAGCTAGTGATAGGCTCACATCTACAACAAATTAGTACCCACTCCAAATTCTAAATTAAAAACAATTTTTTTAAAAAACATCACAAGGATAACTGTTTGAAAACATAAAAGCCTGGATGTTTTTTTACACCCAAACATAATGCCTTTGGCCCCCTACCTCACACCATACACAAAAACCGGTCAAAAATCTAAAATTTAAGCGTAAACTATTAAGCTCTTACAAGGAAACACAGGAATAGATTTTCATAACCTCCAATTTGGCAACAGTTCTTAGCACGAAGAAGAAGTGGAAAGAACAGATAAAATGGACGAAATGTGAAACTCTGTGCTTCAGAAGCCGCCATCAAGAGCGTGAGGACAATTCACAGAACAGGGGAAACTGTTCCCTAGTCCCATGTCCAAAACAAGTCAGGAATTCCTGCAACTGCATTAATATAAAGGACACTTAACCACACTGCCAAACGGGGAAGGACCTGAACAGACGTCTCCCCAGAGATATGAGAGCTACTCACATAAGCTACTAGCTACTAAGCTCACAAAAGATACCTGGGATGGTGAACCGTCAAGGAAGCGCAACTCGAGACACAGCAGATACCATTCCAGGATGGCTGAAACCAAAGACACAGCCAATAACAACTTCGAGGGGGGTGTGAAGAAATCGGAACCGCCTCACCCCACGGGTGGGAATGCAAAGCGAGGCACCGTGTGGCAGGTCCTCAGAAGCTTAAACACAGTTACCAAATGACCCAGGGGTTCCAACCCCCAGAGACGGACGCGAGAGAAACGACAACTTCCGTCCGCACACCAACCTGCACGGGACGTGCACGGTATCCTTCACGACAGCCCCAAAGCAAACACGATGCCAACGCCCGTGTTACGTAACCGGCCCACGTGAGCCACTAGTAGGAGGGAATAGGATCTGGCAAGAAACGGGAGTGAAGGCCGGATGCCCCGCGACACGATGACGTGAAAACACACGAAGCAAAGCAGCCAGACGGCGAAAGACCGTGTATTACACAGTCCCGTGTACGTGCAATGTCCAGAACTACCAAGTCTATGGAGACGAAAAGTGGACGGGTGGTTGCTGGCCCTGGAGGGAGGGTAACAGGGATTCTTCGTGAGGTGCCAGAATCACCCTAAAACTCATCGTGGCGACCGATGGCTGCTCAACTCTGTGACTAGACCAGAAAACTATTTAATGGCACCCTTAAAAAAACTTTTTTTAGTGTTTAGTGCATGTTTGAGACAGAGAGAGACAGAGCACGAGCAGGGGAGGGGCAGAGAGAGAGGGAGACACAGAATCCAAAGCAGGCGCCAGGCTCCGAGCCGTCAGCCCAGAGCCCGACGCGGGGCTCGAACTCCTCAACTGGGAGATCACGACCTGAGCTGAAGTCGGACACCCAACCGACTGGGCCACCCGGTCGCCCCTTAATCGAACCCTTTAAATGAGTGAACCACACGGTATGTGAATTATATCTCAATGAAACGGTCACCCAGAAACACTGTTCGCTGTTCACCACGAACAGACCTTCCTTGCAAGCGTCACACGTGCCCACCGACACCACACCAGCATGAACTCAACTCGCGCTGCCACACAGAGTGGGAAACTCTACAGGACAAAGTTTCAGATGATGGGACAGAATTCACTTTGCAGCAACCCCGCTACCTTCGCTGGGGCAGAGGGGCAGAGAGCGAGAAGGCATCTGAGCAGCCAACACAGGGGTCTCGAACACCCACGCCCCGCCAGAGGAACGCCCTGGGGGGGGTCTGGGCCTGTGTGCCCTCCTCTGCTCAGAGCGCCCGCGTGCACGCCCACAAGGTGAAGGCCAGGGACTGTGACCCAGTCCACCCGTGGCTGGCACAGTGCAACGCAGGGCAGGGCCCGGAAGACTCGCGCACTCAACCACGCCCTTTCTGAGCACCTTACCTGTGCTGCACGACACCCACCAAAGTCTGAATCACCAAACGCACTTAATTAAAAGTGTTCTAAAGATGAGCCCATCCAAATGCTTCCACTGGAAGGCAAAGGCCGTAGTGCCTGGGAGACCTAGGGTCAAACCGGAGTCCGCATCCCCCTCCCCCTTTATTCCTGGGTCCGGAAGTGACCTTCAGGACGCTTCCCGCTCCTTCGGGATCTGGGACTGCTTTTCCGAGAGAGCCAGAGAGACACCGGGGCAGTGACTCACCAGGCGGTCAGAGGGGGCAGGACAGGAGGGGCCTGCCCGACAGCCCCGGGCTGGCCGGGCCTGCTGGGCGGAACCCCGCGGCCAGAACCCAGGGGGTTAATCCCTGAAGGAGCGCGGCGCCCGCAGGGCGGGCCGGGGAGGGGAGGCCTCCAGAACTGCGCTCAGCGGAAAATGGCATTCCTCCCCGAGAGGCCCCACAAGGCCACGGATTCCAGCCCGAGGAAGCCCGGTCCCCTCTCCCCCCACCCCCCCGCCCCTCCAGCGGGCGGATCGCGCGCCCGTAACGTGCAAGCGATGGAAACAGAACACGCAGAAAGCCCCAAAGCACCTTTCCGGTGACTTCCAACATACCCAGAGGAGGGGCCGCCCCAAATTTAGAGCCTCGCAACTTGCCGCAGGGGCGCACGTCGCCGCACTCCCACTGACCTCATTGCACAACCTCGCGGAAGGTGCGGGCTGCGGGAGGACCCCGACCCCTCGGATCCGCCCCTCCCCTGCCCCCGCGACCCCGGCCGCTCCCCGCCGGATTCTCGCCTCTGGGACCCCGCCCCGCCGGCCCCGGCCCCCTCCCCGCCCGTCCCGGTCCTCCCCCCCCCCCCGACCCCGTTCCTCCCCCACAGGGCCCCTCTCCCACCCCACCTCGCCCAGGCCCCCGGCCCCTCCCCCTGGGGCCTCCCCCCTCCCCTACAGCGCCGAGGCCCCCCCACCCCCGTCGCACCCGCCCGCCCCCCGTCCGCTCCGCAGCCCCGACCCCACACCTCAGCCGCCCGCCCGGCCCGGGGACGCCTCGCCCGAGCTCCCCCCGCGCCCGAAACCGCGAGCGGAAGAGCGGCGAGACCGCAGCGACCGCCGCTTCCTTCCCGTTCCGGGGCTGGCGGCGCCCGAGGGACGAGGCAGAGAAGCCGGCCGCCCCCCCCCTTCCCTCCCCGCCCGGAGGAGGCCGCGCTCGCTCACCGCCGCCTGGGGTCCGTCCGGGCCCGCTCGGTCCCGGCCCCGCCGCGCCCGCTGCTCCCGGCGCCCGGCTCCGCTTCCGGTTCCGCGGCGGGGAGGCGGGGCCGCATCCGGGTCCCGGCAAGGCCCCGCCCCGCGCCCCCGCGGCCCACCGCCGCGGACCCCACGGCCGGGAGCGGCCTCCCGCGCCCACGTGGCCCGGGCCGCGCCCTCCGCCGGCGCCGACGCGAGCTCCGCCCGGGTGCGGGCCGCCGGACAGGCCTGAAGCGCACTCGGCCAGGAGGAAGTGCCGCGGGGCGCCCGCTCGGCCTGCGATCGGGGGAGGATTCCAGGTCTCCCGGCCCGGGTGGAAGGAACGTGCGCCAGGCGAGCGAAGGCGCACACTCATCATCCCCCGCCCTCCCCGTCCGACCATCCGTCCCTCCACCCACCCTCCATTCACCCACTCACCCAGCCGTCCGCCCTTCATCCATCTACCCATCCATCCATCAGACAGCTATGATCTGTCCATCCACGCACCATTTCTTCGCCCATCCACCCGCCCATCCTTAGTGGGTCACCTGATCTTCCACCGACCCACCGTCCTGTGCATCCAGAGAAGGCCACAGATGTATCAAGAGAAGTTCCGCAGATTATAAACATGGACCTTGGCCGCAGGGTCCTTCAGCCTAGTAAGGAAGTCAGGCATAGTCACGCAGATACATAACTAAGAAACAGAATAAATGCAATAAAGAAGGCAAAGGTGTTGTGAAATCGTTTTGGAGAAAAGGTGGGACCTGGACTCACCCAGGAGATCAGAGAAGGAGTCTGAGCAATTAACATTTGTACCAAGATCTGAAGGCCAAGTAGAAGGAAGGAGGGTAGAATTTTCCAGGTGGAGAAAACAGCGTGTGCAAAGGCCCTGAGGCAGAGGAACTGAAGAAAGCTCAGTGTAGCAGAAGCATGGTGATGAAGCAGGACAGTGGGGGAAGAGGGACCCAGGTCATGCAGAGGCTGGCAGGGCACACAAGGACCTTGATCTCGATTCTAAAATAAATGGGAAGTCCTTAAAGTTAAGCATAGACGAGACATCATAAAGTTTGAATTGGAATGAGATCCCTCTGGCTGCAGTGTGGGGAATGGATGGGAAGAGGGCCAGGAAGGAGCCTAGTACAGCCAGTTCAGGCAAACGGGTGGTGGCAGGTAAGGTGGAGAAAAGGGAGTAGATACAAGAGGCATTTAGGAAGTTAAATTCTCTTGGGGCGCCTGGGGGGCTCAGTCGGTTGAGCCTCCGACTTCGGCTCAGGTCACGGTCTAACAACCCGTGAGTTCGAGCCCCGCGTCGGGCTCTGTGCTGACGGCTCGGAGCCTGGAGCCTGCTTCGGATTCTGTGTGTCTCTCTCTCTGCCCCATCCCCACTCATGCTCTGTCTCTCTCTGTCTTGAAAATAAAATAAAAACATTAAAAAAAAATTTGTTTTGAAGTACAAGTGGTTTTTTAAAGTTTTTATTCAGATTCTAATTAACATTCAGTGCAGTATCAGTTTCAGGTGTGCAATATAGCGATTCATCGCCTACAGAGAACACCGAGTGCTCATCACAAGTACCCCCCTGAACTCCCCCTACCCGTTTAGCCCATCTCTGACCCACCTCCCTCCATCAACCCTCAAGTTTGTTCCCTAGAGTTAAACGTCTGTTTCTTGGCTTTCTCTCTCTCTCCGCCCCCTTTGCTCCTTTGTTTCTTAAATTCCACATGAGTGAAATCATATGGTATTTCTTTCTTCGCCTTATTTCGCTTAGCATAACACGCTCTAGTTCCATCCACGTTGTTGGAAATGGCAGGATTTCATTCTTTCTGATGACTGAATAATATTCCGCTGTATATATACCGCATCTTTATTCATTCATCAGTCGATGGACACCTGGGCTGCTTCCATATCTTGGCCGTTGAATATAGCGCTGCAATAAATATTAAGGATGCATGCATCCCTTCGAATTAGTGTTTTTGTACTTTTTGGGTCAGTACCCACTAACGTGATTGCTAGACTGTAGGGTAGCTTTATTTTTTTTATTTATTTTTGAGAGAGAGAGAAAGAGACAGAGCGTGAGCAGGGAAAGGCAGAGAGAGAGGGAGACAGAATCCAAAGCAGGCTCCAGACTCCGAGCCATCAGCACAGAGCCCGACGTGGGGCCTGAACTCACGAACCACAAGATCATGACCTGAGCCGAAGCCGGACTCTCAACCGACTGAGCCACCCAGGTGCCCCGGGTAGTTCTATTTTTTTAACTCTCTGAGGAACCTCCACACTGTTTTCCAGAATGGCTGCGTTGGTTT